>NC_133182.1:4300000-4600000 GCF_049306965.1 Danio rerio | reverse complement strand
CACAGAGCAGAGCTTAATCAGGAGCACTATGCCCGGTGTAATGAAAAGCAACCCTTTCTTTGTTCTAAGAGAGTGTGTGTTCTAGGACTGGGCAATACAGCAAAAATAAATATCATGATATAATCTTTCATATCATTCGGTTTTGTTAATTACTGAATCTTTTTTTTTTTTTTAACAACCTATTTAGGATTTTTATTTATTTAACCACTTTATTTTATTTTACCAGCTTTACCAAGGCAAATAGTTTTAATAGTCAAAAGCAAAAAAATTAACAAAAATATATTGTCTCTTAGATCAAAATAAACAATAGTGTTAAAGAGACTCCTAAACTTGATAGATAAATTGTTACAAAGTGTGGGCAATAGTAAAGAGTAAACGCTGAACAATCAAAGCAAACTTTAAGGTAGATCAACATCTGTAAAGTTGTCAATAATAATGATACAGTAAACCTCAAAGTCTGTAAACAAAACAAATTATGATAATTAAATCTGAGCTTTCAAGTAAAGGAACCAGTCATCAATATTCAAATTCATACTGCAACATTACAGATTGTGAAGTTGAATCAGGGGCGCTGTTGGGGGAAAGTTAGGATGATTCTAAGGGCCCACGCCATTTTGGAGCTCCCAGAGTTAATACCATCAGATGATTTGCCATATTATTATTATTGCCATATTGTCTCAAAACAAGTTTGCGAGTCAGATTAACATATCTAGATGAATTGATCTGAAATCCCTGTGTGTGCTCTCCCACCATAGGCATAGGAGTTGTTCTTTTGTTTCCCAGAAACAAAAGCAGTAGAAAGCTGGTTACCATCAAAGATACACTCATATACAGTGACCTGCAAAAAGAAAAAAAAAAGCTGCATCCAGCTCTTTAAAACAACAAACAAGTTCAAGAATCTTGGTGCGAGTTTTAGTAAGCATGTCAAAGCAGTAAATTAAAAGTAAAGTGAGCCTTCTAAAGTATAGTTTTACCCATCAACCTTTCAATTACAAGTTTAACTTCCTAACCATTAGGCTACAACCACCCCTATCAGCTTTGTTTTCAGTAAGGATTTAGAGAAACTTGTTGATGCTTTTATCAGCAGCAGGGTGGATTACTGTAACTGTAGTGTTCTCGTGCAGTGTGTTGTAACTGACTAAACACCAAGTTAAACCATAGCCAATGAAGACAGAGTCGTAGCAAGTTTGATCGTTTACAGTCACTCTTCTTAATAGCATTTATGGTGAAAACTGCAACAAAATAACAAAACAATTCTCAGAAATTGAGTTTTGACAGGTATTTCCACTTACATATACATAACATAAACAGACCCCAGTTCTCCCTGCAGTAGGAATTACACTAGCAAACAAAGTTATTAAACGTTGTATTTTTTACAAAATAATCACTAATATAAAGTCTTCAACATGTCTAATGTGCAAAACAAACTTACGGCATTGCCTCTATGATGAGTTTAAGCGGATGGCTTAGATTGTCCGAGAGAGCGCATGTCTGACATGGCTTCTTCTTCTTCTTCTTCTTCTTCTTCTTCGTTTTATGGCGAGTTGCGAACCAACTTTAAAGGTGCATATCGCCACCTACTGTGATGGAGTGTGAAGAGGTTGAACTGGTTTCCTAAATTCTATTGTATAATCCACTATTTTTAATGAACCTTATTACTGCCTTTATTTGTCTTCCTGAATCTAAACCATCTTTTAATAAACCCTTTATTGTGAAATCCTGGTATCCTAAACTATGCAATTCCTCTTTAAGGTTTCTTCTTTCATTTTTATATGCTTTGCACCTTTTTAAAACATGTTCTACTGTCTCATCTATTAGACATGTGTTGCATAAACCTGTCTCATGTTTCCCCATTATGTGTAATGTTTGATTTAAAAATGTATGTCCTGTTCTTAAATGTGTTAAAATAACTTGTTCTCTTCGACTAAGATTATGTGATATTTTGCTTTTCTTTACTGTTTTTTGGATCTTATGATAATGTCTCCCTGTGTTATTGGACTCCCAAACTTTCTGCCATTTCCTATTACAAGCTTCTAAGATTAAGCCTTTTCCTTCTGCTCTGCTTAGTGAAATGTGTCTAATTGGTTCATTTTGTTGTAGAGATTCTTTAGCTATTTTATCTGCCTCCTCATTGCCCTGAATACCGACATGCGCTGGAACCCACATTAAATGAACTATTACTCCCATCTGTGTTAGATTATTAAACTTGATCATAATTTCTGTTAGAATGTCATTTCTTTTCGATTCCATTGATTTTAAACTCATCAAGACAGCCATTGAATCAGAACATATTAGAGCTTTATCAGGTCTGGTTTCATATATCCACTCTAATGCCATCAAAATTGCAACCATCTCAGCTGTGTATACAGAGGTTCCATCTGATATCCTTTCAGACTTCCTCACTTCAAGCACTGGGACATAGAATGCCACTCCTGTCCTTCCTGATTCCATACTCTTTGAACCATCTGTATATATTTGTAGATATGAGTAATATTCATTAATAATGTAGTTCTTGACATATGTGTTTATGTTAACAGTCTCTTCCATCTCTCTTTTGTTTTCATGTAATTTTAAATCTACTTTTGGTTGTTCAAGTAACCAAGGTGGAATTGGTGACATTACATTTATTGATGCAAAAGTTAATATATCTAGACCATTCTCATTTACCCATTCTTTGATTTTCCAGGCAAAGCCCTTCGTCTGACATGGCTTCCACAAAGAGCCAGGATCACTAACAGGAACTGACTAAACAGGAAGTATGATATAATGCAAAATAAAAGTATTCCTTTTTACACACAAAGTAGCTTAATTAAATAAATTATGAATTTCACATTTTAACAAAGGAAATATGCATACATAATATTTAAAGAAGATATTTTAAAGCGAAACTTCTTAAAGGGCAACACAGTAACGGCCTCCTCACTGGCCTTCCCAAAAAGACACTCAGACAGTTGCAGCTCATCCAGAACGCTGCGACCAGGATTCTGATCAGAACAAGAAACCTAAGGCACATCACACCTGTCCTCAGGTCTTTACACTGGCTCCCAGTTACATTCAGAACGTTGCAGCTGGAAGCAGTGGAAAGCCAGCTTTGCGATCTTGAGATAAAGATACAAGCTCAACACTCCATCCACCTCAACCCTGTGTGTTTCTCTGTGCAGGTCCAGAACGACACCGAGCTGTGGCAGACAGAGAGCCTGAAGAGGGACTTCAGGAGTGATTGTCCACCACACAGATCATCGTTTCTGGGGCCGTATTCAGAGCTGATGTTGTGGTGGTCATGGAGGAATGGAGTGCATGAGACTGATTCCTGAAAGACTACAATGACAAACTAGTCCCCGCATTAATTCCGTGGGTCAGCCTGACTACCCGCTGGTGCTCTACTCACACCTGCAATTCTCCACAATAGATGTCCACCTTCTCCAGCATCCGGCGCCTACACTGCAGCTCCACATAGGAAGTTTTGCCAGAAGAATAATGGTTGTGCCCAACAGAGCCTGGTTTCTCTCTAGGTTTTTTTTCTCTTCACTTCGTCAATTGGTTCGTCAAGTTTTTTTTCCTCACCACTTTTGCCACTGGCTTGCTTGGTTAAGGACTTGTGGAGCTGCGCATTAAATTTAAACCACACTGAACTAAACTGAACTTCAACTCTGAAAACTGAGCTTTACAAAAACTATGTGAAGCTGCTTTGACACAATCTACATTGTAAAAGCATTAAATAAACATGAATTGGATTGAATATGTAAAAATTTTCACACAATAAAACTAGTGTTAATCCTGGCAATTTACCAGTAATGCATTGTGAAAGGCGCTACTGTTCGATCTATTTTTAGATTTAGCCTTTTTTGGTTTATTTCATATTTCTGATGTTTACTCCTGTTATTTGTTTGTTTATAAAACATGAATACATTTGTATATGTGGACATCCTCATTCATTTGCTTATGTACACAGCAGGCTTTGACTTGCTGTATGGACAATATTTACTGACATGAAACTGAAGGATGAACAGTCGGTTATTGTTTCAATAAGAGTCTAATAAGAATCTATTGTTCTAATCAACTTTAATTAAATTGTGTTTTTGTTCTTGTGACAGCCTGAAAGGTTGGCCGCACAGTTCTGTAACAGCGTGCGTATATTTACACACACACAACCACACATACACACATGCAACCATGCAAACATGTTCACAGCTATGCAGACATGACATTTTATTTTATAGTTTCTTTCTCTGTATCTATTATACAAATCACAATACACATTAGTTTCTTTCTTCTTCTTTATTTATAGAAACCATACATTTACCATTAACCATTACATTTGTTACTACTAAATTAATTTGGAGTGCACACAATTTAGTTTCGTTGAATGATTAATGTTTGTTTCTTTTTTGAGTTACCGAGTGGTGCACTGGAGACAGAAAGCGGCGGCCGGGTGGCTTTCGGTGCGGCAAAAATTGGAGTCCAGGCGGGAACGCCGGATTTATGCAAAATGGTTCCGCCTGGGCAAACCAACCGCTTGAATAAATGCAGGGGGAAAAGTTATTTTAGATATCCTCTTTGATAAAATATTTACATATTGATTTTGTTAATTTGTTTATATTGGTTAATGTTTGATTTTATTATTTTTGTGGTAATGTTGTTATTGCATTTTTTTTTGTTTTTGTGTTGTATGTAGTAATGTGAATTTTTGTCTTTACCCCTTTGTAATTAAAATTAGCTCATCCTTTCCTTTATCAGCCTGGCTGTTCTTCATTGTAGGAGGTCATGTTCCTTTATTTTCTTTCTTTTTTTGTTTAATTATATTAATTTGAGGAGTTATGTCCTATTTGTTGAGAATAAATCTCAAATTGAGGATTTTTGGCTTGTGTTCTGTTTCCTTTGACCCTCGGTCCCTTACAGTTCTAAATAAATTTCATTCATTGCATTCATTTTACATAAATGCAAAAAATTTTCAGGAGAGTATTTGAGGCAACGCGCTTGCACTTTCCAGTTGCACCTACAGTAGTTGAGATGACAGGGAGGTTCTGCGACTGCGGGAAATGCAAATGGCTGAAATTTAAGCACGACGCAATGAAAAGTACACATTTGCAAACCCACCTAAAGTTACAAACAATGGCGCCAATGAGAACAATCATGTGGTGAATGTTGATCCGCCAGCAGAAATCAATCGAGTGTTTTCAGAGAGAGTGCTGAAAGGATGAATCTTGATACGTTGCATTCATTGCGTTCAGCGCAAAGGGCTGCTAAATGTAAAATCTCTGTTGCTCATTCGCAGGAAGACGATGAAGGCTCTTGTGTTGAGCCCAATGAGCCTTACATCCAGAAATAGAGCAAGGGTGTTTCTTTGTTGACATCGCTTTGACTCACATGCTGAAAATGGTGGACGTGAAACATCAAACTGAGAATATAGTAATGCATGCCTTGGAAATCCAGGAGACAGAACAATATGGGAGATGGGTCTGAAATACAACAGACTCCAGGGGGAAAAAAAGCAGTGTTGGCAGGTATAGTGGGCAGGGGGACCGAACTTCTACCTCAAGTTGCTGTAAATCTCAAAAAACGGGTCCACCGTTTTTATGTTGTTAAATTGAAAGAAATAGGATTCGGTGTGTTTGTATCACCCCAATATGACGGTCTATACACTATACCTACACACGACTTTCCCCATAGGTGCCCTTTAAAATGTAAATTATTGTTATTTTCGTTATTGTTGAAATATTAATAATAAATGTAAAACTGTTTAAATGTGCGTCTCAGTCAACTCTATTTTTATGCATCTGCATAAAGACAAATTATCCTCAGTATTTAATATATTAAATGATAGCATTTAATTCTAAAGAGAGAAAAAAAAACACAAGAGAGATACAATTGCTGGTTTTAGTTGTTTATTTCAGATGATGTTGGTATTACATTTCATCGCACAAAAGGGTTGTATATTCTTTTTTTAAAGCATAACCATAATTTAATTTCACTGAGGTAAATAATGCTCAATGATTCACATTCAACCACTCATTCTTAATATAAAGACATGACAGAAATAATAAAGACAACTCTATAGGTAAAAATTAATTACTCATCATGCCCATAGCCATCACAAAGGGATCAATAAAGCACAAGAAATTAGGAAAACTCATCTATAAGTGATGAATGTATAAAACTGCTAATAATACAGACACGGGTTCACAGAAGCTTCGCTCATAAGTGACAAAACACTGAAATTTAAAATCATTCTGCATAACGTATGAAATATCAAAGCTTCATTCAATAAAATCACAAGACCGTCAGTTTAATGAGTCCTCAAAGTCACAATACACTAAAATGTAATTTTACCCAATTGAGTAAAATATGCACAAAACTAATTGCTGGTGTAAGGATGGCTATATCTCTCCATAATATTAAAGGTTCAGGACACCCTGGAGAACTTTTTATTTTATTTTAACAGATTTGTGTGTGTTGAGCATCAGTTAAGACAATGTTAGCACCTGTCAGCTTTAATTGTGGGGAAAACTGGATAATTTTGAGCTTTTGTCAGCTATTTTCAGCTTCCGGGTTTAAAATGATTTTGGGGGCGGATCAAAATCGGTGACGTAGCGCAGTACTGCAAGTGCAATGATGACGCGTCGGTTTCTCATTATTATTCATAGCGGAGTTTCCTTAGTATGAGAAGAGCCGGGTGCTTAAATATTCATGGGAGCACTTGCTTTCCGAAGGCAAGACAGACTTGCCAGTTTCAAGCAAGCTGTGAGACACAGACCAACGGAACGCAGTAGCCGTTCATGAAGGCTCGCATGTGTTTGTTTCCATGATCCGCGAAGTTTGTTGCATGTTTTATTCCCGCGATCTTGTCAGGGCCGATCATACAGCAAAGCCGTGTGCGTGCTGCTAGCATTTTTGTCGGGAGAGCAGCACGCGAATTAGAGAATGGCGGACGTTGACTTTTATCAGGAGTTCGTTTACATTCAGACACATGGCCGTGCTGCTGTGTTTGCCTAAATCCTCTATATTACCAGCAGGGCTAATGGTTAAAATAGACTGGTCAGGAGACCTGCTGCACTGAGTCTGCATTCAAGATCTATAATTTAGACACGGGGATCGAGGGAGAATCCTCTTTATAGTGTTTACATGAACACACTTATCTTTGTAATAATATAAATTGTGGTTATGTATATATGAAATTACGAATAACAAATGTAGCAGGGCATTAAATTGCTGTTTATTTCTTTGCATTTTAACATTGTAAACTATAAACTCATCCGTCTTCTCAGGGTTAGGGTTAGGGTCAACAACAGTTATTCGCTCCCCTTCTCCCCTGCTGGCCACGCCTACTCCTGCCCGATGCTCGCGGAGCTCCACGCCCATTAATCATGCATCTTTTGAAAAAATTCTGAAGTAGACTTCAACCAAAAGTGGGGGGTGTCATGGCTCTTTAAACCCTGAAAACTGTTATGGAACTCCACACAAGACAAGACCACGAGAATGGTCAGGCACTAAAACAATAAACGTTCTAATCTGAGAAGAAGATCAGCTAGGAAAGCAGTTGTTCAGGTTGTCTCGATCATGCATCCTGAGCCCCCCTCTTTGCCCTGGACTTCACTTTCTCCACCAGAGCAGCTCACTCACATTCCACTAAGAATATCCAAGTTTTAATATGGTGTATCTTGTGGCTCTATATTCATGTTTGGTGTCATTTTAAATGTCTCTGTGTAATTGGTAAAGTGGTCCTAATTTCACTGTAATATTTTACAATCTCCCTTATATCAGTTAATTTGGGTTTTGACTTTGATAAGATCTTTTTCAGATGCTCAACTCCAGGGAAACTGGTCTTCACATCAACTCATGACCAGGCTAGGTTCTTGGTGAAGCTTTTATTGTCATGAATCACTTGTGGTGATTTGAGTATTTAAGGGAAAGGTGCAGACGTGTCTGGGGGATTCTGTAGCCAGGATACCCCATTGCAGTTTGAGAGTCTCTGAGCTCTACATCAAGGCTTATATGCTGCAACGTATTTCTACACAGTCAAGTATCAATCTCTAACTCTTAAATGTATCTTTGAATAATTGATGTTGTACAATCTTGATTGGCTTATTTTGTTTAATTATGTGAATTGGAATGAAAAATATTTGCCTGACAAATAAATGTCAAATTCTTGTTTAACTCTAATATCTCCTGAAATCTTTTAAATCTAGTAGATTGTTTAGGCTGATGTTTCCCCAGCCTACGACCAGGATTAGTCATACATTCAGGCTCAATGGATGGAGAATGGACACAGCATTAGAGACCTGATGATTTCTGACAATCACTGACTTAGTATGATATAATTTAGTGGCTAAATCAAACTTTCTTTAAGTTTGTGCAAGCATGGGGCAGCCTATTATTACTTAAAGGAAATTAGCTTATCTGCTAAGATCCAAAACTGGCGAGGATTTGTCCATGGGCAGATGAACTGGCCAGCATACTGACTCTAAGCGACTTTAGGTAAATGATGAACCATTAACTTAAAATAAGGATTTATTAGGTTAATTAATCTAAATTAGACCAAATCTCAACCTGTAAGGTGATCAGCTTGAATTAGATGAATCTAAATTTTAAATCATGATAAATTCGAGTCAGATTAATATTCGGAGCTGGAAACAGATTGAAATAAATTTTACAAATAAAAATATTTATTTTCACATGTGCCGAAAGGCTTACACACATTTAACCTTCACCCATGCTGTTAGTTTCATCATAGGACTAATAGATGGACCCTTACATTGGATTATAGTTTTTTTAATGTAATTTATATAACAGGTTTTGCCTTTGTCTGTATTTTACCCAATTTGAGTTGAAAGAACCCAGCTTTACGTGTCATTTTAGAAAGATGCAAAATCCCCACAAAGCTGTGCTTCAAATATGCTCATCACTATCATAATGCATTAATGCCTGCTGAAGTTTAATATTTTATCTACAATTATTACTTCAATGAAAAGTGAACACATTCCTCATCTTACTTCTTCACTCTCAGTAGTTTCTGCAGATGAAGTTGAGTTTATCAGTTTCAGGACGGCTGATCCAGGTCCGATTTCCACCAGACTGAACTGCTCCAGATCTCACTGTGGGCTCACAGTCCTCCTCTGATGTGCCGTTCCCTGGAGCCCAGTTCTGATAGCACACGGTCTCTCCACTCACCCAGAACCAGATGCCCAAAGCACAGGAGTGACGCAAACCCAACCACACCGCCTCAGTAGACGCCAGTTTAACCACGTTCATCACCTTATACTGCATCTCCTCTGACTGAACCGAGACCAGATCCACATGATTCTGTCTGCAGTATCTCAGAGCTTCAGACCACGACAGATCCTGTTGGACCACAATCAGTTTATCTGGACACAAAACAAAGCAGAAACTAGAGAGAGACTGATCAACAACAACATGCAGAACAAACACTGTGGAGGAATTTGTCATGTCAGACATGTAGAGTCAACTTTAAGAGATCTGGAGCTGATGATGGATTGTGTGTGTTTGCAGGATCTGCTCACCTTCATGACACACAAAAGGAAACTGGTTGTAATCACTAGAATAGTCACCCCATTGTCCTGATTTGTTTGGTTGAATAGCGGCACTGTATGAAAAATCTTTAAAATTATCTGCCCAGTATCTGAATGAGGAGTTGCTCTGATCTGACCACTGCCATGTGTCACTGAACAGACCGATCCAGACTGCAGATCCAGATGAGTTTCTGTCATTAATGAACTTCTCCAGCTGTTGATTCTCATTTTGGTTCCTCACACTGACCAGATCAATGTGATTCTGTCTGCAGTAACTCTGAGCGTCTCTCCAGTTCATCGTCTGATTGACAAACACCAGTCCTCTGCTCACTTTAAGAAAATCAATTAAGATATTATTTTATCAGTTTATTCTAAGTCTGCTCTATATGAACATAAGCTGCAGTAAAAGAAAAGCTTGTGTAAAGAGGAGTTGTTATGAATTCATTTTAATTATGAATATTACCTTGGTTGCTGTTTAAATTGTTTTTACTATTTCTTGTAAGACTACAATTGAACATTACTGTTTTGTTTGCTTTACAGTTCAGAGTAGGTTTGTCATACAGATTGCCACATGACAAATTACTGTAGATCTGACTGAAATAGACTGACTTAAACTTAAGAACTTATCTTTAATATTGTCACATTTTAATTTCCATTTGAATCATCTTTTGTTAAATGAATGTTTGTTACAGAAGGGGTTTGTACTCACTGTTGTAGCAGATGAAGACACTAGTGTTATTACATGCCTCTTTAATCCATTGTCCATTACACATAACAGTACACTGATTACTGCCAGCTGATTCTCCAGATGTCCAGTTCAGAAAGAGCACAGGATCACCTGAAGACCAATGCCATTTATAAACATTTGCCTTCTGAAGACCAATCCAGACTAACTGATTAACTCCATCATTCACACTCTTCATCAGCTGGATCATGTCATTCATGTTGTCAACAGTGGCCAGATCTGTGTATTTCTTTCTGCAGTATCTCTGAGCTTCAGTCCAGTTCTTGTTCACATTTATAAAGTGATACTGACGCTGAACACATTCAGATATGGAGCAGAGAGCTGTGAAAGAGACACTTTGCTTTAAAGCTTTTCAGAACAGAGTCAAACCTAATGAAACTATAAACCATAAATAAAACTACAAACACACTCACCAATGAGTAGAAGAGGGAAATATAGAGATTGAGCCATTTCTGAGGAGGAAACATTGAAGAACTCAATTACTTAAAAAAAAAAAAAAAACACTAAATAAACAGGATCATAACATGATTCAGTCATCAAGACAACATTGGTAAAAGACTGTATATGGGAGTTGGTCTTACCTCAGAGCTGGTGTGTTTCTGTCCTCGATCTGATGTTTCTGTCTGCAGATTCAGGCTGTGATTATTCTATATCTGCTCTCATCCGTCATTCAAATCACATTTTTTTATTCTAAAATCCAGTTTCACATTTCACTTCCTCTATATGTGTTTTTACTCCAATATTTTCCCCTTATTTGCATCATGACATTTGTGTCAGTCAATATCAGTTAACATAAAACATGTACAACGTAATAATAATAATAATAAAAACATAATTTAGCCACATACTCTGGGACTTGTACCATGATAGTGGCTAGGGTGTTTTATGCTTTTGTTCGTGATATGAGCTGAAGGTTAGCCATAAAGCATAAGTAACTATATTGATGAACACTGCTGTCTAAACCCAGAACTGATGCAAATGAATCTCCTACACCATGAAAACTACACTAGCTTAATTGTGCTGACCCCTGATCAGACTGGTTAAATTTCATTCAGACTAAATTGTTTGACAAGTAATATGGTTCAGGTTCCTGTTACATCTATCCAACCTTAAACACTGACTACTGTACTCTATATAACTTAAGAGATCAGACTATTGAGACGTTCTTCAAAAGTTTGTACATGCTTCATCACAAAACTGATATCAATAAAACCAAAATGATAAACAACACAAGACATCTGTGGAGTGATAAATAGTTAAGATTAAATAAGTATCTGAAAGGCCTGAATGTCTTAAAAAGTTTATCAGAGCTTCCAATACATGAATACTTCAACATAAAAACAGTAGAGACATCCTTGTCTGTGGTTTAAAGCTAATTTGGTTTTACCTTTCCTCATATGTTTTTCCTGTTTCTGTCATCTCTTGGTGTCAGTAAACAACAATGTGCTTCTGTGTCAAATCCTTCAACAGATCTTTAACCTTGAATATTAAATATTATATATTATCTACTGTGTATTTAGATTTTTATTTGAACAGCAAATGGTCTCATGAGTTTGTTCAGAGTTTCTTATTTATATCTAAATGTGTCTGGACAGTCAAATGAGTTTCATGCAGTGAAATAAAGGGTGACTATACATCCTTTTTCTATAGATGTCATGTTTTTGGGACTAAAAATTCTAAATCTATAATTTTGAGGATTCTGTCACGATCACGAGAGGTCTAACCACCATTCTCATTCACACGAACTACAATCCTGCTTCAAAATGAACTACAGATCCAGTCATGCAACACACACCTACACCTGCTCCAAGTCACCATTGATTGCACTCCCACAGCTGATGCTGCTTAATGACTGATTACACACTCATACATACAACTGGATTGCCCATACACTTCTGTTTGTTTCTGTATTGACCATTGCTTGCCTGAACATTATTTAATGAAACCTGCAAAAGGATCCTCACTCCATTTTCCACCATCCACTGTCACATTACAGAAAACTCAGCCAGAAAAAAAATGGATGCAGCATTTTTATTGGTCCATCTACAGCAAAGTAACAGCACCCTCAAGAAGCACATCCAGGACTATCTGAAACTTGTTAACAAGACACATTTACCAGACTGTATGCTCATTGATTGTACGCTCATTTAAACGAGCCCCTTAAGAGCATACTCACCCATCTTGATTCTTGAGGAACAGTCACACTACAGAAATTCCTGGACTTTCACTGTTGTCTGTGGGCTCTTCCTTCACTTTTGGCAAGATGGAGGGGGACTTTGTACAGCAAGTCCCGCTGGCAATGGGGCTTGCTGGAAAGACCACCACAACAATTGAGCTGGCATCACCGATACTCCTGTCCAATACACAACAGCAAGACCTGGGAGCTGCAGGATTTGCCACTCACAAAATGGCTTCCAGCACTATCCAACAGCAATACCTGTGAGCTGCGGGAATTGTCACTCACAAAATGGCCGACTGCAGCACAAAAACTCCTAAGATGGCTACAGCTTAGAGGCCAACTCACACGGTGGTCACTGCCAAACTACCGGTGACCCAGATGGCTTCCTGATCAGAGTCTGTTCCTGTTTTCGTTCCTGTATTTGTTCCTGAAATGCCATGATCTGGGCTTACCCAGAGCTCCCAGATCTGCTACAGCTTGATCCCCTAAGCTTGCATCTACTACATAGACCGGGTACTCCATCTTTCCCCCTGTCTCCTTCCTTCTGAATTGTTTTGGGAGCATCATAATGTGGCTCTAATGGGGCAATTCACATCAGACATGGCCTGCTTGAATGAATTGTGCTATTCGCACATAATTAAACAATTGAACATTTTGAGTTGACTCATTTTATCTGTGCCTCATTCGAAGTGAAATAAACTTGTTTCAAGAGTTCACACTTAGCTGATGATTTACAAAGCTTATTTGGCATGCTGTCCCGGGAGAGAGCCCCGAGCTCAAGGGCTCCTCGAGCCCGGGGCTTCCTCCCGTTGGCAGAGCAAGAAGGGAGCCCGAGCTCGGTGGATCTCAGAACTCCCCTGCTGCTGTAGCTAAGGGAACATAAGGAATTAGACAAGCTTGATTGTTATGTATGTTGAATGTCTTTGGATGGTGGGAGGAAACCGGAGAACCCGGGGAAAACCCACGCGGACACGGGAAGGACATACAAACTCCCCACAGAAACACCCACCGGTCCTATAGAACTAGGACCGGCAGTATTCTTGCTGTGTGGCCCAATCACAGGTAAAGGAGGAGAATAGGGGAGGAGGGGGGTTTCTTCCAAACGAAGATAAAGTGAACTGAAAACTGAGGCTATTTATGGTGCCTTAGGACTCATATGATTGGAAGATTAGTGATTAGCAAATACGACTGGCCGTGATAAATCATAAGCACGTGATCCTCTCGAAATTAGTTTATGAATAAACTTCACTAAATTACCGCGTGTCATGGGAAGAGCATCTGCCTAATGCAACATTAAACTCAAAGTCAGATAAGTTTGGGATATTTCACGTCTTTAGGATGTTGCTTTTCTTTTTTTTCTTTTTTATGACCAGTCAATATTGGTTTAAAATTAAATTGTTAAACACAAAATGACAGCATTAACAGTTTACAGCATTTTTCCCAGAAAAAAAATGTATCATGCAAATTGCAGAATCAACAAATAAAAGCCAATTCAGAAATAAATGCTTCACATCAATTATTCATAGACACATCTAAGAGTATAGATGGATAGTCAAGTACAAATTATACATAGTGTTGAACCTGAGAGCTCTTCACAGAAGAGATCAAGCTTGTGCACTGACACATTTCTTCTACCCTTTAATACTATATGATGCCCCCATTTAGGGAATAAATGATGGTTTAGTGCCTGCCATTTGGGTAGTTTATTAGGGTCTGGCACCCGCCATTCAAGGGATTCAGAGGGATATGTTACCCGCCATTCAGAGATTTCAGCGATATCTGACCCACTATTAGAGGGATTCAGAGGCATCTGGCACCTGCCATTCCAGGTATTCAGAGGGTTATGGCAGCATCAATGTCAACTCTGGCAGCTCGGATGGCTCTGGCCGCAGCAGTGTCAACTCTAATGGTGGCGGTGACGTAGTAGCTCTGGTAATAATAGTTCTGGCAATGGCAGCAGCTCTGGCCACTCAGGTGGTAGTGGTCATTCTTGTGGCTAAGCCGGTGGCATCTCAGGAATAGTAACTTGGACTATGACAGAAAAAGACTTTGAACAACGAATCATCTTCTGAGCTGACAACAGATTAGCAGTGACCATCATAAGAGCTGGCATTTTAGCTGCAGCCATTCTGTGAACTAGAGTCCTGGTGTCGGCCATCTTGTACTTAGGGGGATTGACAGTGGCTATTTTGTAACAGGAGGAAATTGGCATATTCCAAAAAGGGACGTCCGAGTAGAACAGAGTTACGCCCAGTGTTGTAGTGGTGTCTTCTGCAAGCCCCACTGCTCACAAATCTTGCTGTGTGCTGCTGCTGGTGGCCATTTTGTGAGTGGCAAGCCCCATAGCTGGCGGATCTTGCTGTTGAAAGACAGGCAAACGTTCAGGGCAAAAAATCAAATTCACGATAAACAGTCCAAAGTTCAAAACACAGCAAAACAAGGACAATGCTTACAAAATGTGTGCAACAGCTAAACAATACTGTTTGTGAATGAGAAACTAAGGAGTATTTATAATCCGTGTAATTAGGGATGATGAGTTTCAGCTGTGAGTGTGTGTCCCAATAGCTGTCAGTAGAGGCAGGAGTGATTAGCACAAAGGCTGTGTCCGAAACCGCCTACTACTCAGTAGGTACTGCATTTGAATGTAAACGTACTACTCGGCTGTTAGGAAAGTATGTTCTATACAGTATGAATGTGAAAAGTATGAATGGAATTCGGACGTACTACATCCGCCACTTTGTCATGGTCACGTGACCTACCTGTCAGTTGCGTCGCCTCATTTCCATTCAAGAATTCTCTCACGGGGCATTATGGGATAGAGCAGCATGCATGGGATGCACACTTCAGAATCTCGCCAGAAGTAGTAAGTCATCCAGGTACTTCTCGCCTACTGATTTCTAATTCTATGAATTCGGACATACTACTCGGCTCGCATACTGATTTTAGCTTACTATGTAGTATGGAAGTATGCGGTTTCGGATGCAGCCAAAGAGTTCTGAGAGTTGTAGTTCAATAAGGAAGTCATCTCCAACAGAGAAAACACCGCTGGTTATTACGATGGATTACAGGAATTAATCGCCAGCAGAGACAACACCACTGGTGAGGCTGCTCCCCAAGCACACATACACACACAGACACAGGTCAAGTTGTCAAAAGGGGTAACAGATTTATTAAACAAAAAGATCAATATCAGAACCAGGAAACAAAAAGGCCAAACAAACAAACAAAACAAACCAAAACAAGGTACGCTACCTAATATTAAATTTCTTACCTAAAACGAAAATAAAGTTCTGTAAATAAAGCATACAATTCTACCCTCCATAACTAACCATTAAACATGAGAAAACGAGACAAAAGAAAATGGGCCTTCCCTTTGATCATTCAGCAGTAGGTAAATATTAGCCACAGCTAACACAGGATACCATCCTAGTACCGTATTTAACAGAGAATCTCACCAGATGACTTGAGACAGGGTTGTAGAAAGGTATTAAACAATCAGCCACCACTAATGCAAGTTACTGTCCTATTACCGTATTTAACAGAGTATCTCACCAGATTACTTTGGATCAAGGTTTCAGACAGAAAGATATCTGTCACACAGAGAACTCACACACACATGCACACACACAAGCAGCGTCCCAAATGACACACTATACACTATGCACTCATGTACTATATACTTATGCACTCACACACTCAACAGGATAGTATAAGTATGTAGTGGCGTCCCAAATGGCACACTAATGGTTTTTTTACTAGGCGGAAATTCAAACCGTTTCCCTGATGACGTTTGACGGTTGCCAAATCAGTGAAATAAACGACCGAATTATCAATTAATACCTGCCGTGAGTATAACCGCATTCACCATCAGGAGGCGCTATAATCACTCTCGTAGGAGAATTATGCTTTCACCATCCAAAGTGAATAAAGTTATTTAACATGTGCGTCCGTTAGCTCCGCCCCTTCCGCTACATAAGCAAACCTGCGGTCATTGAGTGCGTGAAGTGTCCATCATTACACACTTCATTTTAGCGGCTGAATGAGTGCATCATCCGGGTCATTAAAGCGCACTTATAATTTTTAGAGTTTTCAGTGTGAACGCACTACTTACACTATTTATACTACAAAATGGCGTAGAATAGTGCATAAGTATGCAATTTGGGACGCAGCTAATCACACACACACAAACACACACAACAGAGAGGGGAAACAGGAAGAGAACTCAACAAGCAGCGTCAACAGCATGCTTTTATAGCTGGCGCCGCCCCTCTCACAGCTACACCTGGGGCCTGTTTCAGTAAGGAGGTTCAAACAACTCGGAGTTTAAACTTGAACTCTGAGTTGATTTACCGAGAGATTAAAAACTCTGAGTTTTCGGTTTCAGAATAGCTGATCTGAGTTGGGTCAATCAACTTTGAGTAGACCAACTCAGAGTTAAGCGCACACACCATGACTATAAAAAGGCATTATCAATGGAGCGCAGATATTATGAGTGACCATGGCAAGATCTTAAAAAAAGAGATCACCATTTCTTTCCCCAGCTGAACTTGATCTGCTCATGCAAAGTTTTAGCAAATATGAGTGTATAAACTTAAAAAGAAGCAACCATCAGTGAAACAGAGACAGTTAGCCTGGGAAAACAGCTGCTCAAGTTAATGCATAATTTTTTATTTAAATTATTTAAACATTTAAGTATAATAAAATAAGTAATATAATGTGTGACGTTTATACTTTTTTCTAAACTTTTATACACGTTTATCAGTTTTAATAGATTTAACAGTGCACTTGTGTGTCTGCCTTTTTATTGATCAAGAGATAGAGGTTGATATAACACTAAGAACCTAAGCAGTGCTAAAAATAATTTTTAGACAGAATAATAATCCCATTAATCTAGTAACAGTACTTGTCGAAGGTTAAGCTGAATATTTATGGAAAAAAGGACAAGCCTTGTACGTGACTTTGTTCTGTGTGTGACAAAAAATGTAGGCAATAGTTATGTTTCCATCAAAATCAGGCTTACATAAATTTGTGCAAAACTGGAATAATGCCTAAAAGATGCGAATAAAGCAGCGTTTTTATCCAACGAGTCAAAGAGAACACAATCGTCACTTCCTGATTAACTTGCGCCAAATATCAACAGTAAAAACAGAATTTACTGCGGTAGAACAAGCTGCGTTAATGACTTTTTATTTAATACTTGCGCCTCAGAAGACACAATGAACACGTGGGGGCGTTTGAAGCCAGACGCGGCCAATCTTGGCACGCTCCAGACGCTCGGAGGTAATTGATAATATACACTAATACTGAAACAGTTAAGGCATTTTAGAATGACTAAAACAACATTTAAGATGTTCTACTGTGTGCTCAGTCAGCTGGTTTGTCCATTTACTCATATTTTCATCATCATCTCTAACAAACTTTTTTTTAATGTACATACTGTAATTTGTTAAGTGCACTTCGTAGTTTATGCGCATCTTTTCTTATCAAATAAAAGTTTAACCTACTCAGTTATGCAAATGTTTTATTATGAATATTTTCAAAAGTTATGTGAATCATGACGTTTCCATCAATCATTTTTATGGGCATCTCCAAAATGAGCTCTAAAATAGGTGTGTGGAAATGTAAGACTAATGCGAGAAATACGCTTCAACTTTAAAAAAGGGGAGGAGACCGACAGAAACTCAGAGTTTAGAGAATAAAACCTGCTCCAGACCAGGTTAGATTCACAGAGTAAGTTACCACAGTAACTGACTCTGAGTTAAAGTTACCTTTCTTTCAGAAACAGGCTTGATTTCCCTGATTTCTTGAGTTTAACAAACCTGCCATTTTGAAACCGAAAACCCAGAGTTTCTCTCATTTCAGGGTTAAAATACTCTGGGTTTTCACTAAACCACCTTTCTGAAACAGGCCCCTGATCTCCACTCATGTGGAGAGAAAGAGACAGATAATGGAGGATACAACACACACAGGAACAATACACACTAGCATTGTCAAAAATAATGTTACTCAATATGTAACAGACATGAAACTGAAGTATGTACAGTCAGTTATTGTTCTAATAAATGTCTAAAAACAGTCAGATATTGTTATTGTTTTAATTAAATTTCATTCAGTGTCATTTGACAAATGCAAAAATGTTCAAAAGAGTAAATGCAAAAGGCTTGCTTGTCTGAAATGTATTTGTCACGGTTTATGGATCTGTGTATTCCTCCTGTATGTTATGTATCATGCCTTGTGTGTTGTCATGTGTGAGGGTGTGTGTTTGTTTACCTTTTGTGTTGACAGCGTGCTAGGATCAGTTGATGTCATCAGCTGACTTATCATCCTCCAGCTGAACCTCATTTGGCTGGCTATATAATTCCTCCTGTGGTATGTGCTGGTTATCAGTCCATTGTTGTCCTTGTTTGTCCTTGTTCCTGACTGTTTTCTCCCAGTATCATCCGCTGTCTGTTTGATGTCATCGTTGTGGCCTGTGGCTCTCTTTTGTTTGAACTTTCGTGTGTCCTCTGTTCATTAAAACACTCGCATTTGGATCCTCCTTGTCTTGATTCGTGACAGTATTAATGTAAATTTACTTTTTGTTACTGTTAAAATAGTTTCAATAATGAATGTAGAAATGTTTAATTGTGCATCTCGATCAACTCCCTTTTAATGCAGTGGCATAAAGACAGATTGTCCTCAGAATCGTCAGTGATTCACATTCAAGCAGTCATTTTTGATATAAAGACAAGATAGAAATAATACAGACAACTCTATAGGTGAAAAACAATTACCCATCATGCCCATAACCATCATACAGTGATCAGTAAAAGACATATTAGGAAAACCCAGATATTAATTATACAGACACAGGTTCACAGAAGCTTCACTCACAAGTAACAAAGCACTGAAATTTAAAATCAAAGCTTCAGTCAATGAAATCACTTGACTGTCTGATGAGTCCTCAAAACCTTTTACTAAACTTTTAGTGAAATGTGAACAAAACCAATTGGTGGTTTATTATTTTATAAATGTAATTTATTCAAACCAACATTTGGGTTTGTCTATATTTTACCCAATTCTCTAGCTTTTTTACAGTGTAGTATCAGAAAGATTTTAAATCCCCACAAGCTGCACTTTAAATATGCTCATCACTATCATAATGCATTAATGCCTGCTGATGTTGAATATTAAATGTAAAATGATTACTTCAGTGATAAATGAACACATTCCTCATCTTACTTCTTCACTCTCAGTAGTTTCTGCAGATGAAGTTGAGTCGGTCAGTTTCAGGACGGCTGATCCAGGTCTGATCTCCTCCAGACTGAACTGCTCCAGATCTCACTGTGGGCTCACAGTCCTCCTCTGATGTGCCGTTCCCTGGAGCCCAGTTCTGATAGCACACGGTCTCTCCACTCACCCAGAACCAGATGCCCAAAGCACAGGAGTGACGTAAACCCAACCACACCGCCTCAGTAGACGCCAGTTTAACCACGTTCATCACCTTATACTGCATCTCCACTGACTGAACCGAGACCAGATCCACATGATTCTGTCTGCAGTATCTCAGAGCTTCAGACCACGACAGACTCTGCTGGATCACAATCAGTTTATCTGGACACAAAACAAAGCAGAAACTAGAGAGAGACTGATCAACAACAACATGCAGAACAAACACTGTGGAGGAATTTGTCATGTCAGACATGTAGAGTCAAATTTAAGAGATCTGGAGCTGATGATGGATTGAGTGTGTTTGGAGGATCTGCTCACCTTCATGACATATAAAAGGAAGCTGATTGTAACCACTAGTGAAGTCACCCCATTGTCCCTGTTTGTTTAGTTGAATCGCTGCATTTTTTCCATTATTTTTAAAATTATCTGCCCAGTATCTGAATGAGGAGGTGCTGTTGTCTGACCACTGCCATGTGTCTCTGAACAGACCGATCCAGACTGGAGATCCAGATGAGTTTCTGTCATTAATGAACTTCTCCAGCTGTTGATTCTCATTCTGGTTCCTCACACTGACCAGATCAATGTGATTCTGTCTGCAGTAACTCTGAGCGTCTGTCCAGTTCTTCAACTGATTGACAAACACCAGTTCTCTGCTCACTTTAAGAAAACAAAATAAAAACTTTATATATTTATTTAATTTTTATTCTGCTGTATGCTTTGTATATAAACAGAAGCAGCACTTAAGTTAAAGAAAAGCCTGTGTTATAAAAAGATGAATTGTTATGAGTTCAAAATGATTATGAATATTACCATGGTTACTAATTCAAGTTTTTAAACTATGGCTTGCAAAACAAAAACATATTGAACTTTAACTTCAGCATCTTTTTTATGTTTATATTTCAGTTCAAAGTAGATTTGTCAGACATATCTGCTATAAAATTACAAATTAGATATGACTGGAAATATTTGTTTACTCATATTAAATTTTTTAAGCACATTTTGTTAAATGTATGTTTTGTACAGTAGAGGTTTGTACTCACTGTTATAGCAGATGAAGACACGAGTGTTACTACATGCCTCATTCGCCCACTGTCCATTATTCATCACAGTACACTCATTACTGCCAGCTGGATCTCCAGATGTCCAGTTCAGAAATGACACAGGATCACCTGAAGACCAATGCCATTTATAAACATCTGTCTTCTGAAGACCAATCCAGATTTTCTGAACACCTCCATCATTCACACTCTTCATCAGCTGGATCATGTCGTTCATGTTGTCAACAGTGGCCAGATCTGTGTAATTCTCTCTGCAGTATCTCTGAGCTTCAGTCCAGTTCTTGTTCTCATTTATAAAGTGATACTGACGCTGAACACATTCAGATATGGAGCAGAGAGCTGTGAAAGAGACACTTTGCTTTAATGTTTTTCAGAACAGAGTCAAACCTAATGAAACTATAAACCATAAATAAAATTACAAACACACTCACCAATGAGTAGAAGAGGGAAATATAGAGTCTGAGCCATTTCTGAGAAAGAAACATTAAAAAACTCAATTACTTTAAAAAAAATTACTAAACAAACAGGATCACGACATGATTCACAATAATAGAGACAACATTGATTAAATACTGTAGATGTGTGTGTCCTTACCTCAGAGCTGGTGTGTTTCCGTCCTCGGTCTGATGTTTTTGTTTGCAGCTTCAGGCTGTGATTATTCTATATATTCACTCATCCGACATTCAAATCACATTTATGTATTATTCAAAAACCCTGTTTCAAATTCTATGTATGCACTCATCTGTCATTCAAATCACATTTGTTTATTATTCTAAAACCCTGTTTCACATTTACTTCCTCTATATGCTATTTTAACTCCATTATTTTCTCCTTATTTGCATCATGACATTTGTGTCAGTATCAGTAAACATGAAACATGTACAACGTAATAATAATAAAACATTTTTTAGCCACATTATTTGGGTCTTGTACCATGATAGTGGCTAGAGTTTTTATGCTTTTGTTAATCATGATATGGGCTGAAGGTGAGCCATGACGCACTAGCGACTATATTGATGAACACTGCTGTCTAAACCCAGAGCTGATGCAAATGAATCTCCTATTCTTTGAAAGTTACACTAGCTTCATTGTGCTGACCCCTGATCAGACTGGTAAATTCCTTACTTCATTTTTGGACTAGTAATATGGTCCAGGCTCCTGGTACATTTATCCAACCTTAAACACTGACTACTGTACTCTGTGTAACTTAAGAGATCAGACTACTGAGACGTTCTTCAAAAGTTTAAACATGCTTCATCACAAAACTTATATCAATAAAACTAAAATGATAAACAGCACAAGACATCTGTGGAGTAATAAATAAAGATAAAATAATTATCTGAAAGGCCTGAATGTCTTATCAGCTTTATAAGAGCTTTCAATACATGAATACTTGAACAAGGAAACATCCTGCTCTGTGGTTTAATGCTAATTTGGTTTTAGCGTTCCTCATTTGTTTGTCCTGTTGCCGTCATATCATGGCATCAGTGAACAACAATGTGCTTCTGTGTCAGACCCTTCAACAGATATTAAACCTTGAATATGAAATATTATCCACTGTGTATTTAGATGATCATTTGAACAGCAAATGGTCCCTGGTGAAAAAAAAGTATACTAAATTGTATTGCAAATATATTTTTTATTCCAATAGTACATTAAAAGTATACTAATTAAAAAGTATATTTAATTTAAATATATTAAAAATGTATTATTACCATACTTTTATATATAGCTTTTAACACACTTTAAAATAATTGTAATTTAGTATATTTACCAAAAATATATTTTAGAAAAATGCACTTTAATTACATGCTTAGTTTATTTTTTACAAGTGTAGTTATTTAGCATTTGATGAAAATATATTTTAGTATTATTTTAACTGTGCTTTGAAAATTAACTTGTAAGAATGTTCAAAGCACATTATAAGTTTTATACTTTGTTAAATTCTATCTATCTATCTATCTATCTATCTATCTATCTATCTATCTATCTATCTATCTATCTATCTATCTATCTATCTATCTATCTATCTATCTATCTATCTATCTATCTACCCATTTAAAACATTTGTAAATAGTGTGCAAACATACACTGTTAAAACAATTCCCAGAAACTCACAACATTATAGTATCCCTTTACTGGATTCAACTGTAAAAAATCACAGTAATATAATGTAGGCCTACTTAAAATTTTATCTTGACATTAAGGTTGGCAGCAAAGGGCTATATTTTTTGCACATTAGTTATAGGGATTCAAATTCTTTTTATTTTTGCATAAAAATTGATACAGTAGAGCAGGCACTGTATATTAAAGATATATTTTTCACATCTTTAAATTTGACTACCAACATCTTATAAGGTAACAAGTAAATATGACATTTTTTTATGAACATAATTTTGTGCTTAGCCAAAACGTAATAAAGTGTAACAAAAATAATTGATTCATGAAACCAAAAAAGTGTTAAACACACCCTGAAGTTAGGAATCTCCGCTGCCGACTCATTTAAAATGACACAATATTAATAAATAAACCAAAAACTAAAAACTATTGATTAAAACAATATCACTTTTGCACTGGTTCAATGGTACTCCCGTGACAGTGAATCGAATTGAACTGTTTGCTCAGGAGCCGAGCAGTTTAAGGGCCTACTCACACTATGCCATCCGTACCGTGCCCAGGCCCGTTTCCCGGATCGTTTGAGAAGTGTGAGTGCGCTGAATAGGGCTCAAGCACGGTTCACTTGGCCAGCCCAGGTCCGGTTGGAAGAGGTGTGTCTGAACGCGGTTCACTTGGGCTTTGGCGCGGTACATTTGTAGTGAGAGTGAAAGCGTGCCAGAGCCCGAAACTAAAGATGCTACGTCATTTGCTGCGACGCTTCAAAACAGGAAAAAGTCAAGTTACATCACTTTCTGCGACGCTTCAAACTCCCAAAGCAACCGGAAAAGGACGAGTGACGCATTTTCTGCGACTATTCCAAAAACAACCATGGCGTGGAAAGGATCCCTTTGGTCAACTGATGAGGTGCAGTGTTTGTTGGATGTTTGGGCTGACGAGAGCATTCAAGAGCAGCTGGACAAAACTCACAAGAACTCCAAAATATTTAGGAAAATTAAGGATCATCTTCTCGGCCGTGGTTACCAAAGAACCACCGAACAATGCCGGGAAAAAATAAAAAAACTACGGGCACAGTACTTAAAAGTGCCTGACGCCCTCCGTAGATCTGGGAGCTCTGCAGAAAAAAAGATAAATTTAAATGGTATGATGCTGTCGACAACATTATCGGCAGCAAACCATCCAGCCAGCTAAATGTGTTGGAATTCCATTCCCAAAGCATGGGTGATTCTACGCCATCTACACCATCTGAGACGGAGGACACGGGATCGGAGAGATCCCAGCATGGTGAGTAACGTTGCTTCAGCATATGCATGTCCCAGACAATGAAAATGACATGTTTTATTATTTATATATAACCAAGAAACAAAGGTAACTGTAGTAAACTATGGTTTCCACAAATTTACCAATATTGTAATAGCAAACATGTTTTACTAAAAATGGAAAAAAGTAAAATGATCATAAGGCATGTTTGTTTACTGTGCATTATGAAAATGTTTATATTTGTGTTTTCTTTTCTTGCAATTCGACAGTTATGCCCTGGTTCGGACTCACCTGGCACCTCAAACAGTAGTGTTGAGACACTAGAAACTACACCTTCCAGGGAACAAAGGAAGAGGAAAAGAAAGGTGGAGGCAAACGACACTATGGCTGCCTTTGTAAATCTGCAGAAACGGCAGTATGACGAATCTATGGAGGGGGAACAACTGCGTTACCAGCAAGAAAGAGAAATGCTGGATAATTGGATGAAAGCTCAAGCTAATGTGGAGGAGCGTAGACTGCAGCAGCATCAAGAAACCACAATGTTGTTTATGCAAACAATGAACAGACTCATTGATGCCATGGTGCCTACAAACTCTCATCAGCATTCTTCTTTTCGTGGCCATGTTCCTACACCTCCTACTGCAACTCCTCCACAGCGGCCATACCCTCACCCTACCCAGTCATCATCACCCTACCCAGAACTTGAAAATGTGACTCATCCCCAGTATCAACAGCACACCGAGTTATCACAGTACTCTGAATGTGATATGTCAAAAGTTTATCGGAAGCTTTAAAAAACTTGTTTTTGTAGTATTGTTTTCTTTTACTTAGAATAACAGTTTTACATTTTTTTAAGTTTATATATATATATATATATATATATATATATATATATATATATATATATATATATATATATATATATATATATATATATATATATGTGTGTGTGTGTGTGTGTGTGTGTGTGTAAGTGTTTTTTTTTTAAATAAACACTTGGTTACCGTTCTTTAAAGGCAATGTATGCTGCCAAAAAACTGCACTTTGTTGTTGTACCTTAGTATGCAACAAACTTTAGTTTTGATTTTGCTTTCTTAATTTTGTTCTTTTATATAGTTTTTTCTTTATATAATAGTTTATATATTATAGTTTGTGTTGTTTTTCTTTTCTTTATATAAGAGTTGTTGTACTTATATATTTATATATATTATATTTATATATGTATATATACATATTTTATATATTTTTGATAGTTATTCAACCACAATGTATATCTCTAAAAACTGCACTTTATTGTAATACCTCAGTATTCAACAAACTCTATATTTGATTTACTTTCTTTTTGATTTTCTTTTATGTCCCATTACTGCACACGGTCATCTACTGTAAAGTACTCTTAGTACTGCAGAATGTGCTTCTTATATTTTAAATAAAATTTTTGGATATTATCTAATGTTTTGTGTGTTAATACATAATTAGAGCAGTTCTGAAAATAAGCAATATGTCTTTATTGACAACAATCACAGAAGTAGTATACCAATACTAACAGGGTAAATAACTATGCAACATTACACAAAGTATGCCATCAAAACCATTGTCATCTCCAACAGAGAAAACATGCTGGTTACTATAATGGATTACAGGAAGTAATCGCCAGCAGAGACAACACCACTGGTGATTGCAACAATGAGAGCAAAGAATGGTTCTTTTGTTTAGGTTAACCAGGTATAGCAGGGTGGCGTGAAAATGCAGACACAAGTTGTAGCTAAGTGAACACACCCGCAAAAGGGTTTTTACTTACAGTGCTGCTGAAACGTAACATGCTGTAGGTGTAGCCCTAGCTGTAAAGGTGTCACTCAAGTGACCACGTCTTTGATTATGCAGAGTTTTTCATTCATTCCATCATTTTCTGTTCAGCTTAGTCCCTTTATTAATCCAGGGTCGCCACAGTGGAATGAACCGCCAACTTATCCAGCATGTTTTTATGCAGCGGATGCCCTTCCAGCCGCAACCCATTTCTGGGAAACATCCACACACACTCATTCACTACAGACTATTTAGCCTACCCAATTCACCTGTACCGCATGTCTTTGATCTGTGGGGGAAACCAGCGCACCCGGAGGAATCCCACGCGAACGCAGTGAGAAACGCCAACTCACCTAACCAAGGCGACAGCACTACCTACTGCACCACTGCATCGCCCTATGCAGAGTGAATGTAACTTAATAAAAATGAAAGGGTTTTCAATTTTAAGTTTTAAATAAAATTCACCTCCTTCACAGTGGTTATGAAGGGTAATCATAGCTTTATGCACCAAAGCTATCTTTTGTACCAGGCTGTAAACATGTTTTTATTAGCTGTGAAAATGGCCAATTTCCCATTGCAGTCAGAAATCACCTGGATTTCCTGTACCCAGCCCCTAAAGGCGATGAATTTCAGTTTAGTTACTTCCGTATTGGCTTCCCAAGGGAGAGCGGGAGGTTGCCATTCGCTAAAAACACAATGCTGCAAAAGACTTGAGTGTATAATAGTTGCACACATCTGCAAACAATGATAATACAAAATATTATCTACTATTTTGAGCTCGTAAGTCAGTCTGTGAATAACGTAGTGCCTTCTCTACACACACACGCAACAGCTGTTGTTTGTGTAACGAAGTTATGTTTTTCATTGTGAATCCTCCTGAATTATGCAGCAGTTATGTGTTTTATAGAGTAAGGGCGCCCTCATGTGGTTTGTTTGGGTACCGCAGACATACAAGTTAGGCAGGAAGTGACCTAGCGCAGCAGATGCTGTGAGACAGCCATGCTGTGGGTAGGTGTTTTTCATGCTCTGTCTTAGTTTATTAATATTAGCTTAAGAGAGTAGCGATTTCAAACATTTAGTTTATAATTTGGTTATATTATCATTAAGCATTAAGTTTGACTTGTGACATGTAGTTTTTGTAAGTTAAATGGCTTTTTATAAATGTCTACTGGATTGTGCTTTTTAGCAAGGCCATGCAGTTGATTTGATTTTCTAATTTATTTAGATGTTGTATGTCTGCAGCTAGCAATCCACTAAAAAGGGCTGTACTGTTTATTATTTCAGGTATGTCAATGTTTTTTTGTTAATTGTGAATGTTACGTTTTATGCTAAATGTTCATTTGATTATCAGTTCATATATGGATATTAATGATGTGATAAGCAGATGCTGTGAGACAGCCATGCTGTGGATGTTGTATGTCTGCAGCAAGCAATCCACTACAAAGGGCTATACTGTTTATTATTTCAGTATATCAGTAAAAAGGAGTAATCAAATACTGTGTCCGGGCCTTCATTAAAGAGCATTGCACACAACGCAGAGGAAGAAGAGTTGAAGGACCGGAGACGTTACATTTGCTGCACCTGTTATGGATAAACACAGTGAAGCATTTTCATTAAAACAAATTTCAGGTTTGAAGCTTACTGAACCTTGAATTTACTACACAATTATTGTTTGTTCTGTTGTTTTAGGAGAGAGCTGAGCTTAGTCTTTAAAATTTAATACACAGTTTTTTTTATTATAGCATACTTTTGCATTAAAAAAAAACTATTTCTGTAGCTGATTGTGACAAAACAATTTTGTCTGTTCAAAATTAACAGAAAAAGCAAGTACTGGAGATTTATTGCATATTACATCTGAACTGTATCGGTACCGAACCGTTATTCTTGTGTTACACATCTTACACAAAAAAAAACAGATTAAGTAAATATAATTGTCACCGACTCGGTCCCAGTCATTCCCCTGCCTGGTAAATCACTCTGTGTCTGTCAGTCGCCAACCACACGATCTATATTGAATGCTGTTGATGTGAGTTCGCACTTTTGTGCGTGTTTTATGTTTGTGATTGAACTGTGTTTATTAAATACTGCAAAATGGATCCCTCCGTGTCAGTCTCCTCGTTACAATAATAATGTAACAATATATTATCAATGTTATACTTAACCTGATCTTATGTTTAAAAAGTGTATTAGCTATTACAGACTTTGGACTCCATTCAATCATTTTCTTTTCGGCTTGGTCTCTTTAGTAATCTAGAGTTGCCACAGCAGAATGAACCACCAACTTATCCAGCATATGTTCCACGCAGCGGATGCCCTTCCAGCTGCAACCCAACACTGGAAAACACACCTACACTTTGGCATATTTAACTTAGCCAATTCTCCTATACCGAGTGATTTACATGTTAAGTCAATGCAAACGCGTGAATAGACATCCTGCGGCGGGGATGATGCGAAGCGTTTGATGCACATTTCCCGCGAATTGCGAGTTCGAAAATCTGAAGAAAATTTTTAGCCTTCATTAAGCACATAAACACTGTTATTTTCTTCATGAAATCCATGTTAGCCATTTAGCTATGAAGCTAGAGTCACCGGGCAGACAGAAGCCCTGCCCGTTACTCGAATCTGCGTTTGTTCTGAAGTGAATTTGACACGCGAATGAAGCGGATTTGATGCACGAATGAAGCAAGTAACTTCAAATGTTCACATGGCTATTTACGCACGAATAGCGCAATTTATCCGCGCGTTCCGCGTCTGGTGTGAACGCAGCATTAGGGTCTGGGTGGGGATCGAACTATGGTCTACTGTGTGATTGCAGTAGTTCTTACTACATGAGCCGAGTCAGCAACTGGTGGCCCAAGAGCAGAGGAGGAACAAAGTTCACAACGTAAGAATTCCAAAAATACAGTCTTTAATGAAGAGAAATGGACAAAAAAGGGAGACAATATCTTTCTACAGCCAGGGTTGAAAAAAAATACAACAAAAGTAGGAAAGCCAAGCTTCCCAAAATACATACAAATTAAAACAGACCCAAGGGTCTCAGAACAATCAAATAAGAAAATAGCAAGCAAAGATCTTGAGAACAACGTAACTGTAGGGATGGCTGACGTGAAAGTGACGTTTCGACACAGTGTCGTGATCCCGAAGCGCAAGTGTTTCTAAACACTGCACCGAAGCATGATCCAAAACACCCAGGTCACATGACTAAAGTGTTTCAAAACACCTGGTCACGTGACTAAAGCGATTCAAAGCATTATTAATTTCAGAAGTGTTTCGAGACCTGGAGAATCTGCATTTGACTGACAGGGTCAAAACCAACATTCTGTCTCCTATGAGCCATGCGCACGTTGTTAATGTGCTTCAAATAACTTTTGGGTTCGAATCCCGACTTGTAAAAATACTTCAAAATCATGATTTTATCTTTTTAATCATGTTACTGTTTTATGGTGTAGTCTAGATAGGATACAGCTGCTGATACGCCTGATATTGCTTATAACACTGCAAAACAATAATTAATGTTTACAGTACTGTGATGGTTGGGTTTAGGTTTTGAGAAGACGTTAATAAAATACAATGGGAAATTTAATTAATAATATAAATAATTCTTGTTAATTTTTGGCCACAACTGTGTCTGATCTAGCAACAACCCTGTTTTATGTCCAAAACAAGACATATTTATTCACAAAGTGTTTATTCGGATGTCAGACCAATGTTGAAACCATACAAGAACACAGCATTTCAATCTGATATTAAGCATTTCAAAATAGCTGTATCAGCCTGGATTCAAACCCACTATCCCCGCATGGTAGTCAGGAACCCAACCTGCTCAACTAAATCACTTCAAGGTTCAATCCTATAAAGTGCTATTTGCTAAACTGTTCTTTGTTGAGGCTGTTTCAGCGCAATACAAAAAAAATGACCACTATGTAAAGTGGAGTGGGGTTTCGAAACGTTTCGAAGCTTCAACACATCTGCTTCAACTGTTTCAGTGTTTCATGAAGCCTTGCTTTGCCCAACACTACTTAACTGGACACTGGACAAGGCAGCTAAGAATAAGGGTTCCGCACTGAGAACAGAGAAGGATACAAAACAGTCTTATTTAGAGCAAAGAACAGGTGGTGGTGATTAGGCTGATTACAGGGGAGTTTAAAGGAACAGGAGTCACTACTGCCATCTAATGTTAAGGGGTATAGGACAATATGAATGCATCCCCTGGTGGCTTGAAGGATGTGATACAGTGTTGAGATATTACAGCATGTCTTTGGATGTGTGGGGGAAAACAGCGCACCCGAAGGAAACCCATGCCAACACAGGGAGAACATGCAAACTCCACACAGAAATGCCAACTGACCCAGCCAAGGCTCGAACCAGCGACCTTCTTGCGGTGAGGCGATCGTGCTACCCACTGCGCCTCCGTGTCACCCTAGACTTTGAACTCTCAACTATATTCAAATCAATATGCCTCCTAGCAAGAACATTAACAAAGACCAACACAGAATAAATATGCAAATGAGCAATAAATGAATGAGGAAGGCCTCTGTTTGGAGGAATGAATAAATAATATCATATAAAATAATCAAATAGTCTGAAGCTGCAGACAGAAACATCAGACTGAGGACAGAAACACACCAGCTCTGAGGTAAGAACACACACATCTACAGACTTTAATCAGAATTATTCAGATTTTTACAAAGTTATGCTATCAACTGATAACATTATTTTATATACATGATCATGTTTTTAGCCATATTCGCAGTAGTCCTCTACTTTTTCTGGGGGACATTAGAGAAATTTCTGTTTTACAGACATACATTGTGAATCTGACATGTCTTTCTGCTCTCACACACAACCTCTGTAAAAATTTCCAGAGCAAATTACCTACTGTTTTCAGCAAACTCTGTAGTCCTGTGAGAAATATAATCCTGTACTAGTGTGAATGTCTGCATTTGCCTTTTTGTTGGGTCAATGTGAAATGCCTTACTAACCTCTACTTTGCCAGTATTTAGGTGTTCAGTAATGGAGGCTATGCTGCAAAGAATTAAAAAAATTAACAAGAAGAGTCAGATCAATTAAATGGTTTAGAACAGAAATTCTGAATCTCAGTCCTGGAGGTCCGGTGTCCTGCAGATTGTAGCTCCAACCCCAATCAGATACACACCTGAGCTAGCTAACCAAGCTCTTACTAGGCTTTCTATAAGAATTTTTACAGGTGTGTTGAGGCAAGTTGGAGCTAAAATCTGCAGAACACCGGCTCTCCAGAACCGAGGTTTGAGAATGCCTGGCATAGACGGTCTACTATAAAATCAGTTTCAGGTAAAAAATACTTTCATTTTTGCAGTCAATTACATAATGTGAAAATTATAATATAACATTCATTTTAGTAGGTTTACTATATAAAGTTCTATAAAACTATCATGTCAAAATTTTGTGTTTTAAAAAAAAAAAAAAAAGTAAAATGTTTTAAACACTAAACAAGCAACAGTGTTTTACTTTACATTTCAAAGTGCTTAAATGTAAATCTACTATTTTAAAATACATTTAATAAAATGTGTTCAATGGCAGTAAATAAACTACAGTTTTACATATTCTGGACATGTTGTCTTGTGCAATGCTTATGTAACGAAGGGGCACAGAGGGATCCATTTGCAGTATATTTATTAAACACAGTTTAATAAAGACAAGCACACAGATTTAATGCGTGTGCGAACTCACATCAAACACAATAGTGTTACGTTGAAGGATAGACGACAGGTAATCACAGTCTAAATGTTCAGCCATGGGTCTGAGGCAGGCGGCGAATATCAAGGTTGGTGAGCAGGCTTGAGTTCAAAGGCAGGCGGCAGGGATCAAAGTCGATAATCAGGCAGAGGTACAAGGCAGGCGGCTGGCAGGATGAGGTCGAGGAACAAGGCAAGGCAAGGTAAGGTAAGGAACAGGAAAGCATGCAGTATAGAGCAGCGGTTCCCAAACTTTTCAGGCCGTGACCCCAAAAATGTCAATGCCAGTGAGTCGCGACCCCCAATATACTCTGAGGTGGTTATAAATACAGAAACCTTGCATGCAATTGAGCACATACGCTAATGCACCCAAGTCTATTCTTCTTTTAATTTTTTTAAATGTATGAGAGCTGTAAATGGGCCACAAAGTTTAACCAGGTGTTATGAAATCTGCTGCTTCTGACACTATTGCTTTGTCTTTAATACGTTGCTATCCAATAGAAGTAGTAACTATAAGCTACTATAGTAACTTTATATGGTATAAACAACTATTTTTCTCTTCAGTAGGTTATGGATGAAATATGGTAATTCTTATGGTTTAATAAAAATGGTATTGAGAACACTTGGTATTGAGAAACACTCAGTAGTGTTAGCCTGGGCAGAACAAGACTACCCTATGAATGAGTGTGTGCTGCTTATAAGCGTGAGCGTGGGTGATCAAGTGAATGCGCTTCAGGTGTGCAGGCTATCAATTTAAGTGGATGACGTAATGCTTAATAGTCCGGTGATGGTGACCTCTGCTGGCCAGCGAGGGGAATGACTGGGACCTAGGAGTCAGTGACAGCCTACATGTAAAACACAGGCACTCCTACCTTTGTACAAAACAGAAATGTTAGTACCATTTGAGTTCGTACATGAGTGAGAAACATTGAGTGAAAAGAATTGTAACTTGTCTTTTGGAAAACTAGCCTCGTTCAAATAGGGGTAAAGATGAATGTAAGAGTTTTTCAATGTGTTTTTTCCTCAGAAATGGCCCAGAAACTACAGTTCTTTCTTCTCCTCATTGGTCAGTGTGTTTGTAGTTTTACTTATAAATAATAGTTTCATTAGGTTTGACTCTGTTTTAAACCAAAACCTCTGTTTTAAACCCGTGTCTTTTTTCTTTTACATTTTTTTTCACAGCTCTCTGCTCCATATCTGAATGTGTTCAGCGTCAGTATCACTTTATTAATGAGATGAAGACCTGGACTGAAGCTCAGAGATACTGCAGAGAGAAATACACAGATCTGGCCACTGTTGACAGCATGAATGACACAACTGAGCTAATGAAAATTGTAAATAATGTACGTCTCTGGATTGGTCTTGAGAGGAAATGGCAGTGGTCTTCAGGTGATCCTGTGCTCTTTTTGAATTGGGGAGATAAACAACCTGACGGCAAAGATGAGTGTGCTTTTATGAGAAATGGAGAGTGGCATGATTGGCCATGCAACAAAGACTGTTTTTTTGTCTGCTACAACAGTGAGTACAAACTCTTACAACAAACATTGCTTGACAAAAGCTTCAAAAGGAAATTTAAATGTCACGATGGAAAACATTCTAAACTAAGTATAGATGCAAAACAAAATCTGTTGAGGTCAAATCCACTATGGTTGCGCAGTGGGTAGCATGATCGCCTCACAGGAAGAAGGATTCTGGGTCAGTTGGCATTTATGTGTGGAGTTTGCATGTTCTCCCAGTGTTGGCATGGGATTCCTCTGGGTGCTCCGGTTTTTCCCACAATCCAAAGACATGCAGTATAGGTAAATTAAATTGGTCGTAATGTATGTGAATGCAAGAGTATGGCTGTTTCCCAGAGTTGGGTTGCAGCTGGAAGGGCATCCGCTGTGTAAAAACATATGCTGGATAAGTTAGCATTCATTCCGTTGTGGCCACCCCAGATTAATACTGAAAATAATATGAATGAATATACTTAAAAAAGAAAACTGGAAAAGCAGTGTTGTATTATTAATTATAGTTTTAGAGGTTATTCTTTAAAGATTTAAAATTGTAAGTGAGGTTTATTTATAAACTAATTTCGAGAGGATCACGTGATTATGATTAAACACGACTGGTTATGCATTAACCATGTATCATCCACCAATCAGACGATTCCAAACCCACTATAAAGAGCCGGGGTTTCTCACAACAGTCATCTTTGATTTGAAGAATCCCCCCTTCCACCCCTACTCCTCCACCTTTCCCTTCAAAGGGCGGCACGGTGGCCCAGTGGTTAGCACTGTTGTCTTACAGCAGGAACGTCACCGGTTCTAGTCCTTTAACAGGCTGGCTGTCATTTCTGTGTGAGGTTAGCATGTTCTTCTTGTGTTCGCGCGGGTTTACCGCAGGTTCTCCGGTTTTCTCCCACATTCCAAAAACGTGCATTAAAAGTGAATTGATCAATCTAAATTTAGCACTATAGTCAGTCTCTCATCCTGCAGCATATCTCCTCATAGCAATCATTAAGTCATCAGCTCTTAACAAAAAGGGGAAGTTGTCGAGATCTACCTGAGCTCAAGGCTGCCCTCTCGCCCTGCAAACGGGAGGTAGCCCTGGGCCCAAGGACCTTTTGAGCTCAGGGCTCTCTATCGGGACAGCATGCCAAACTTGCTTATAATCAATCATCAGCTAATTGTGAACTCTTGAACCATACTTATAATAATAAACAACATGTACTCATAGCCACTCAACTTTTTTGGTAAGACAGGCTTTTCCTAAGCTTTTCCCACGACTTCTGTTTACATTCCAAGTAGAATAAGAATTAAATGATAAAATAATATTACCATTTGATTTTCTTAAAGGGAGCAGAGGACTGGTGTTTGTTAATGAGAGGAAGAACTGGACAGATGCTCAGAGTCACTGCAGACTGCATTACACCGATCTGGTCAGTGTGAGGAACCAGAATGAGAATCAACAGCTGGAGAAGTTCATTAATGACAGTCCGAAACCTGAACCAGGATCTGATGTCTGGATCGGTCTGTTCAGAGACTCGTGGCAGTGGTCAGATCAGAGCAACTACTCATTCAGTAATTGGAAACTTGGTGAACCAAATAATGTTGGAGATCATGAAAACTGTACAGCAGTTGAAAAGGATGCCCAGGGACAATGGATAGACATTTCTTGTGACCACCAGCTTCCTTTTGTGTGTCATGAAGGTGAGCAGATCCTCCAAACACACTCAATCCATCATCAGCTCCAGGTGCCTCATTTATCAACGCTGTGTAGGCACAAAATATTTGCGGTTTGACGCTCACGTTTGGATTTACTAACGATGAAATGAACATGAGAATGTGCTTTGTTCCACGCCAACTTCATGTCTGGCGTATGAGCATTTCTTGTGTGTATTTGTTTTATTTCCATTGGCGACTCCTAGAGGCGATTGTGTTAAATTGCACACTACAAAGTCTCTTTGAGCTGTGCAATAGCAGCTGTATGGGACGGGATCATCCACATGTCTAGCAGGTTTGTAAGGTTTCCTTACCATGCAGTTGACCAGCCAAACATTAAATCGATGGCCGGTTTTCCCAATGTAATCGGAGCGATCGACTCCACGTAAATTGCTATAAAGGTGCCATCTGAAGGTGAATTTGCATTCGTGATTCTGAAACATTTCCATTCAATAAATGTGCAAATAATATGTGATGCTCAAATGCTCTTAACAAATATTGTAGCAAGGTGTTCTTGGTCAACCCATGATTAATTCATTCTCGCAAACAGCATGGTTGGGATGAGGCTCCAAGGTGGCAGGCACTCGGGTCAGTTGTAGAGCGGGCGATTTGGCAGCTGAAATGCCGGTGGCGCTGCCTTGATAAGAGCCGAGGGGTGCTGCTATACCACCCATATAAAGTGTTCCTCTGAAACATCGGTGTCTCCAGCAGACAAGGATACTACTCCAGACATTAAAGTGTCGCCCACAATTGAGGCAACTCTCTCCTCAGAGGGTGTTAGTTCAGCATGACCTGTTGCCCGGCCTGTTCGGGCCACACTCTGACGGTGTGCTGCTGTTCTCCTCTTAACCTGAACCTTTACATCGGATCATTTCTTTTTAAATTCACTCAGTGTGATGTTTAGACCCCACTGCGTTAACCCTGTCAGCTAAACTCTCCCACTCTATATTTTTCTTTTGTTATTAATTCCAGAGGACAAACTTGCAAATAACACATTTTTTCTTCAGTCTACCTTCGATAGGAGCACCTCCTATTCACATTCGGTGAAGTTTTCTTCTTGCTTGCTTTTGCCATTGCTTTTTCCTCTGATTTGGCCTAAGTGGAGTCATTACCATATTCATATTGGTAAAAATGCAGGGAAGGGTTTTGCACTCATGCATATGCCCTCAGTTTCACGTTAATTCGGATGTACAAAGAGAATATGTGTGGGATTCCACGTAAGCAGCGTTTCACACGTTTCATACATTGGCCGTACGCAATGTTTCAGTATTAATTCAACGCAACTCGTCATACATGAGGCTCCAGTTCTCTTAAAGTTGACTCTACATGTCTGACATGACAAATTCCTCCACAGTGTTTGTTCTGCATGTTGTTGTTGATCAGTCTCTCTCTAGTTTCTGCTTTGTTTTGTGTCCAGATAAACTGATTGTGATCCAGCAGAATCTGTCGTGGTCTGAAGCTCTGAGATACTGCAGACAGAATCATGTGGATCTGGTCTCGGTTCAGTCAGTGGAGATGCAGTATGAGGTGATGAGCGATGTTAAAAAGGCGTCTACTGAGGCGGTGTGGTTGGGTTTGCGTTTCTCCCACATTTTGGGCATCTGGTTCTGGGTGAGTGGAGAAACCGTGTGCTATCAGAACTGGGCTCCAGGGAACGGCACATCAGAGGAGAACTGTGAGGCCACAGTGAGATCTGGAGCAGTTCAGTCTGGAGGAGATCAGACCTGGATCAGCCGTCCTGAAACTCACAAACTCAACTTCATCTGCAGCAAATATTAGTGAATGGAAACGCATATCTGTCATGCAAGATTATTGTGTGATCCCTTCCTATGATTAACTTTTATTTTTTTATTATTCTTCTTAAAGCATAGCTGTCATATAAAATAACAAATCTGTGATAACTTCTTTCACATTTATCTTGATTATTTACAATCTTCAATATCTGTAAGATGAATCAGTGAGGGTTTGCTTTATTTTACAAGTGCTGCAGGTTAGTTAATAATTTCATGTTTGTTTTGTACATCTACCTTTTTAGTACCACATATTTTGCATATAGCTTTGCATAGATTTTTATTAGTTTTCCATTAAGGTCATTTGCTCCTATCAATATTTAAATTAATTAATTTAATAATAAAAAATAAACACATGAGGTTTCTGCTTCACTTGCAAGCATTTTAGGGATCTTCTTCTACTTCTCCATATTGTATCATTAATATTGTGAATAAAGTTTAAAAAGAATAAAGTCGGCTTAGTCCCTTAATTAATCAATTAATTAATCAAGGGTCGCCACAGCAGAATGAACCACCAACTTATCCAGCACGTTTTTACGCAGCGGATGCCCTTCCAGCCGCAACCCATCTCTGGGAAATATCCACACACACACACACACACACACTCATACACTATGGACAATTTAGCCTACCCAATTCACCTGTACCGCATGTCTTTGGACTGTGGGGGAAACCGGAGCACCCAGAGGAAACCCACGCGAATGCAGGGAGAACATGCAAACTCCACACAGAAACACCAACTGAGCAGAGGATCGAAACAGCGACCCAGTGACCTTCTTGCTGTGAGGCAACAGCGCTAACTACTGCGCCACTGCTTCGCCTATATATGTTTTAATATATGTTTTAATACAGGTTTTAATATAGGTTTTTTACAGGGCCGTGCACAGAGGGGTGGAATGTCATGAGCCATGTCTGATCTCATTAATTCTATCACTCTCTGTGTTGCTTTTTGCCTCGCAGCTGTAGGTCCTCCCCATTAACTATCATTGCATTAGCACCTGCCTCCACTTGTTGCTCATTAGCGTCCATATTTAATCCTCTGTGTTCTTTTTCTGTGTCAGATTATTAAACCGTATTTGTGTTACATCTCGCTGTTTGTGGATCACCACTCATTAGTCCTGTCCATTAAGTCCTGCCCAGCGTGCTTTCATTGTGTGTGCTCTTACCTCCACTCTGCTCTATCAGTCCTCAAGTACCTGTCTGCATCCTGTTTCCTGTCGGGGTTTGTCAGCTATCGCCAGCTCTCCTGCTCTACTCCTCCACTGACCTCTCTGGCAGGATCCATCTGTTTACATCTGAAGTTTCGTTGATTTCTCCAGTGCTGCGCACTGCCGAGGCTCTACATGCGGCAGCCTGCCTGAGTTGAACTTTTTCTTAATAAACTGTCCTTGTTTTCCCCACACCTCTGGTATTCTGTTTGGTCTGTTACAGAATAATCTGACCAACATGATTCCTTCTGGAGAGTCCACGATTCGAGCGACAGGGAACACTGCTTGGTCGTCATGAAGAGGACCTATCGGCCACCAGATATACCGTGGAGAGTCTGGTAGTGAAGGTTACTGAACTGACCAGCTGCAACTGTTAAGGCCTGGAGGGCTGGCTGGTTTGGAGAATCTCCCTTTAGGGGAACCACGCATCAATAACCCCCTTTGTTACTCCGGTCACCCGACCCAGTGCAGAGCCTTCCTGACCCAATGCGAAGTGATCTTCTCTCTCCAGCCAGCCACTTGCGCAGAAGATCGCATTCGGATCACTTTCGTACTCTCCCTCCTCACTAGCCAGGCGAGAGAATGGGGCACCGCGGTCTGGCAGTCCAACTCAAGAGTTTGGTTCTTGCTTTTCGCTGTTTAAGCAGAAGATTGTCAAAGTTTTCGACCGATCAGTGTTTGGACGTGAAGCCTCCCGTCAGCTTGCTGCCTTCCGCCAATCTAGAAGATCAGTGGTCGACTACGCCATCGAGTTCCACACATTAGCGGCGACTAGTCAATGGAATGAGCCCACCCTCATTGCTCGATTAATTGACGGTCTCAACGCTAAGGTCAAGGAGGAGCTCTTTTCTCGGGAACTACCTCAACACTTCTATCAACTTGCTGAGTTGGCCAGCCGGGTGGATAAACGCATGGAGATGCGCCACCGTTCCCGCAGTGATGCTTCCAAACACCAGCCACAATCTCCTTTAGCTGGTTCCCTGGTCGTCACTTTGCCGGACGCTGAGCCGATGCAACTAGGGAGGCTGCGCCTCTCCTCAGCGGAACAGCAGCGCCGCCTGACGGAGCGGAGGTGTATGTATTGTTGCGATCTGGGTCATTTTGCGTTCTGATGAAACAACCTCTTTAAACTTTGACTTTTTGAGTGTTTGCAGAGTTAATAGGAGAGGTGGAGGCATCGCTACCCTGTTTAAAGATGTGTATGAATGTAAACAAGTGTCACTTGGTGACTATTTGTCCTTTGAATATCTGAGTATAGCACTGAAAGGTGCTCCATGCATCTTACTGATCATTATCTACAGACCTCCAAAATATTCTCCAGTTTTTATTGATGATTTTACAGAGCTGTTATCAATAGTAACATCTGAATTTGACTGTTTTACTATTGCTGGGGATTTTAATATTCACATTGATAATCCAGAAATGAATGCTGTAAAAGAACTGATGACACTTTTGATCTGACTCAGCATGTTCAAGGTCCCACACACAATCGTGGATACACTCTTGATCTGCTCATAACTAAGGGTTTACACATTTCAACAACTGTTGTTAATGATTTTGCACTGATGATCTGATCATTTCTTTATTTTCCTTGATATATTGATCACTCCTGCTATTAAAGACAGATCTGTCTCTGTCAGAAAGAGATGCATAAATGAGAACTGCTCACTGCAGTTTATGAAAGCCATATCACTAGCACCAAGTATATCTGGGGTTTACTTTCTATCCAAGACTAAAAAGGGCATGTGCACTGCACAGATTGAGCCCTATGTGTGCATGTGCCTGATTCTCGCACACTCTTTGCAACGATAGAGACTCACAAACGCCCCCAGTTGGATTCCAAGTGAGCTCCTCTCTGAAAGCAAATGTAATGAGTTTGCTCACTGAAAAGATCAGTAATATCAGAAAGGCAATCAGCTCATCCAATCAGCCAAGTTGTGTCGAAGTCAAACCAGCTCAACCACAACTTAAGAAATCAAACATTACTTCTGATTTCATGGCAATTAACGGCAAAAGCTTAGAAGAGACTGTGCAAATTGTGAAAACATCAACCTGCAGTCTTGACACGCTCCCCACATCATTCTTCAAAACGGTGTTTACCTGTTTAGAAATGGATCTTCTAAAAGTGGTAAATGCTTCTCTTCTCTCAGGGATTTTTCCAAACTCAATTAAAACTGCAGTTGTTAAACCCCTCTTGAAGAAGAGCAACCTGGATAACACCCTATTGAGCATTTACAGACCGTTTCATCTCCCTTTCATTGGCAAAAGCATTGAAAAAGTTGTATTTAACCAGGTTAACAACTTCTCAAACTTCAGGGGGTGTTTAGACAATTTTCAATCTGGTTTCAGAGCACATCACAGTACAGAGAGCGCTCTTATAAAGATAATCAATGATATACGCCTAAATACAGATTCAGGCAAGCTAACAGTGCTGGTATTGCTCGATCTCAGTGCTGCATTTGACACTGTCGATCACAGCATACTTCTGGATAGGCTGGAAAACAGGGTTGGGCTGTCTGGGACGGTCGTCAAATGGTTCAGATCTTACCTTGAAGGGAGAGGTTACCATGTCAGTATAGGTGACCATAGGTCGAGGTGGACACCCATGACATGTGGAGTCCCACAAGGCTCGATTCTGGCACCTCTCCTGTTAAACCTTTACATGCTCCCTCTAAGCCAAATAATGAGAAAGAACCAAACCTCCTACCACAGCTATGCTGATGACACTCAGATCTACCTAGCCTTACTGCCTAATGACTACAGCCCCATTGACACCCTCTGCCAGTGCATTGATGAATAAACAGTTGCATGTGCAAAAACTTTCCTCAGTTAAACAAAGAGAAAACTGAAGTCATTGCGGAACTCAGAGCACATCACACCTGTCCTCAGGTCTTTACACTGGCTCCCAGTTACATTCAGAATAGTTTAAAGTGTTATTACTTGACTATAAATCACTAAATGGCCTAGGACCTCAATACATTACAGATATGCTCACCGAATACAAACCTAACAGAATCAGCTTCCAGAAATGATCAGATGTGCTCCAACATTAGGCACATTCAAATCAAGACTGAAAACACATCTGTTTAGCTGTGCCTTTACTGAATGAGCACTGTGCTACATTCGACAGATCGCACTATTATGTCTTTCTTTTTTCATTATCTTATAACCTATTTTAACACATATTTATGTTCTTATTTTTATAATTCTTGTTATTTGTTTTCATTTTCTTACACTTGTTTCTTTTATTCTTGTTTATGTAAAGCACTTTGAATTGCCACTTTGTATGAAATGTGCTATATAAATAAACTTGCCTTGCCTTGTCTATTTTATCGCATCTGCATAAATACAGATTATCCTCAGTATTTAATATATTACATTATATCATTTAATTCAGGTTAGAAAAGACTAAAGAGATAAAATAGCTGGTTTTACATGTTTATTTCAGCTGGTGTTGGTGATACAAAAGGATTGTAAATATTTTAATAACCAACTTTATTTTTAAAGAGTAACCATTATTTAATTTCACTGAGGTAAATAATGCTCAGTGATTCACATTCAAACCAGTCATTTTAATATAAATCTATATAAATCATATAAAGACATGATAAAAATAATAAAGACAACTCTATAGGTGAAAAGGAATTACCATCATGCCTATAGCCATTATACAGGGACATATAAAACACAAGAAATTCAGAAAACACATGTATAAAACTGAGCAGATGCCAGATATTCATTATACAGACACGGGTTCACAGAAGCTTCACTCACAAATAACAAAGCACTGAAATTTATAATCATTTTTCATAACATATGAAGTATTAAAGCTTCATATGAAATCACACGACTATCCGTTTAATGAAACCACAATACACTAAAAATGTTTTTAAGTCCACATATGAGTAAAATGTGGACAAAACTAATTGCTGTTTTTTTTTTAAATGTAATTTATAGAACCAACATTTGGGTTTCTCTATATTTTACCCAATTTGAGTTGAGATAACTCTGCTTTTTTAGAGTGCAGATTTAGAAAGATTATAAAAGCCCAAAAAATGTGCTTCAAATATGCTCATCACTATCATAATGCGTTAATGCCTACTGAAGTTGAATATTTTTTGTAAAACTATTACTTCAGTAAACAATTTTCACATACGTCATCTTACTTCTTCACTCTCAGTAGTTTCTGCAGATGAAGTTGCGTCGGTCAGTTTCAGGACGGCTGATCCAGGTCTGATCTCCTCCAGACTGAACTGCTCCAGATCTCACTGTGGGCTCACAGTCCTCCTCTGATGTGCCGTTCCCTGGAGCCCAGTTCTGATAGCACACGGTCTCTCCACTCACCCAGAACCAGATGCCCAAAGCGCAGGAGTGACGTAAACCCAACCACACCGCCTCAGTAGACGCCAGTTTAACCACGTTCATCACACGACACTGCATCTCCACTGACTGAACCGAGACCAGATCCACATGATGCTGTCTGCAGTATCTCAGAGCTTCAGACCACGACAGATTCTGCTGGATCACAATCAGTTTATCTGGACACAAAACAAAGCAGAAACTAGAGAGAGACTGATCAACAACAACATGCAGAACAAACACTGTGGAGGAATTTGTCATGTCAGACATGTAGAGTCAACTTTAAGAGATCTGGAGCTGATGATGAGTGTGTTTGGAGGATCTGCTCACCTTCATGACATACGAAAGGATACAGGTGGGAAACACAATTGTAGTCACCCTATTGTCCGTGTGTGTTTGGCTGAATCGCTGCACAGTATGCAAAATCTTTAAAATTATCTGCCCAGTATCTGAATGAGGAGTTGCTCTGATCTGACCACTGCCATGGGTCTCTGAACAGACCGATCCAGACTTCAGATCCAAATGAGATTGTGTCATTAATGAACTTCTCCAGCTCTTGACTCTCATTCTGGTTCCTCACACTGACCAGATCAATGTGATTCTGTCTGCAGTAACTCTGAGCGTCTCTCCAGTTCATCGTCTGATTAACAAATACCAGTCCTCTGCTCACTTTAAGAAAATCAATTAAAAACATTATTTTATCAGTTTATTCTTATTCTGCTGTATGTTTTGTATATGAACAGAAGCAGCGTTAAAAGAAAAGCCTGTGCTATGAAGAGTTGAGTTGTTATGAGTTTATCTTGATTAGGACTATAATTCAACATGTTTTTCTGTTGGCTTTTAAGTCAGCATTGCAAAGCATATTTGACTTGAAATTTTTAGATTTGTTTTCACTGTAGATTTGATTATTTAGAAAAATGTGATCTACATTTCCATTCAAAGTTTCTTTTGTCAAATGAATGTGTGACGGGTGTTAATAAGAGTATTAATTTAATGCATTTCACTAATAGTCCCTCCTTTTTAATTTTCGTGCATTTGTTTTGCATCAATTTGTTTAGACATATGTTAGAATTTAGTTTTTACTCTATTTGTGTTGTTTAATGAAAATAGTTTTATATTTGTTTTGCGCGCAACGTTACTTCCGGTTGCCGCGCTACGTCACTTCCGGTTGCCGCGCTGGGTTCTCAGACCGCATTGAGCGCGCTGAGGAGAGGTGGGGAAATTTACAAACGAAATCATATCAACTTACTGTGCTGTTTTCTGATTCATCCAGTTTGCTCTGATCTGACGCTTGAGTGACAATAAACCCACCATCAGCAGCACCAGTGGCCTGTCTCATTATTGTACACAACGCAGAGAGTGCGAACACCGGTTACAGTGGTGCCGTGACCCGGATGAAGATCAGCTCTTCTGGAATCTTCATCCAAAGATCAATGTCGTTTGGTCGCCGGTGGATGCTGCACTTCGATCAAGGTTTTGATGAACTGTGATAGAGAGCATTGCACTTTCATCAAACTGGACACTTCACTATATCCTTTCTTTATTTCTATTTGAATTTAATATACCTGTTTTCCTGTTTAACATATATATTTTTTGGTAGTTGTTCTCCGATGCTGGTTTATCTATTCTAAAATTTTATTCAATGTTTGATCATTTACATGCCAATAAGTAGTAATGGCATATGGTTTCAAAGCAGACAGTTTTAAGGGTGAGGAGAACATGTCAGATTTAACTTTCGGAAGGGGAAGACTTTTTGCTAATTCATCTACGCCTGTTGCAGGGAGGGGTAGTGTGGGACGAACTTCTGAATTTTGTTCTACCCGGGTAACTGAACAAACACCTAGTCAGTTAAGGAGTAACCCATTTTTGGCTAGCCCAGATTTAAATGATACTGCATGGCAAAATCTCATAACACACATTGCTCAAGAAGTAGGACAGACTTTGATTTCTGTTCAAGGTGGGGGAAGGTATGGGGAAGGAGAAACTAATAATGCACAGACACAGAGTCCAGTTGCTGGTCAGTCATTCACAGAAACACCCTCACTTAATTTGACAGGAGTCAAATTAGTCATGCAATCTGAAGTAAGAGAGCCTCCTGTGTTCCGAGGTGATGGAACAGATAAGTTCACTGTGCATGAGTGGGAGGATTTACTGGACACATACCTTCGTAAAAGAGGCATACCAGCTTCCGAGCATTATCATGAAATCCTTTCCAGGCTGCTGGGTAAGGCCAAAGACATTGTAAAAATAACCCTACGCAGCAACACATCTCTAAAACCTTCTGAGAACCCCAGAGTGATATTCGATATCCTAAAGCAACATTTCAGTGAAGTCAGATTCTCCTCTATGCCTTTAGCAGATTTCTACAGCACAGTTTCCGTTATTGGAGAGAACCCAGTTGAGTATTGGGTCCGGTTGAATAAGGCTGTGGATGCTGCTGAAGAGGCTTTAAAAAGACTTGGGCGACAGATGGATAATCCTTGTCAGGAGGCAGCCATGATGTTTGTCAAATACTGTCCGGACCCCAGCTTGTCAGCCGTTTTCCGTTTGAAAGCAGCAGACAAGTGGACAGCGAGTGAGGTACAAGAGCATCTAGACAGATATCAGGTTGAGCAAAAAGAACAGTTGGCAATTAAATCTAAGCGCAATGTTACAATGAGGAATGTTGCAGTTCACCGACAGTCACTCGTGGAGAATGAGATGATGGCTAGTGGCTCCCCAGTCGTGGCATCTGAACATTCTAACTTGAGTATTTCATCTTCTACACAGAATGATGATAACTGTATGAAAACACTCATCACCTTACTTGACCGTGCGCTCTCCCAGAATTCTCAAGCTGAAATGAGTAGTCCTCGACAGAGCCAACCGCCTACGAGAGCTTGTAAGGTGTGTCGTTCATATGAACATTCAACTCTCTCACACTGCCGACGTCAACGACTCTGTCTTGCTTGCTTCCAACCTGGGCACATAAAAAGAAATTGCGTAAATAGTCAGCATGGCTCTGGCAGCCAGATAACACAGCAATCGCAAGGTTCACCGACTTTAAAATAGTCGACCCACACCTGGAGAGGGGACGTGTGGGTAGGGTAGGACAAACCCTCGAAGATGTAGATCTTAAACAAGTTTATGAGAAGGCATGTGCGCAGGCTCCGACTGAAGTCAAAGTGATCGCACAGAATATGCAAACTTTAGAAGTGTTTGATGAATTGTTTTATGCACCTGTCTATGTGAATGATAGATTCCAGATAAAAGGAATGTTGGATTCAGGATCTATGGCATGCACTTTTAGTGAAGCGGTAGAAAGTCGGATGCTCTGTGAAGATGTGTTGCCAAAACCCTCACCTTTGTCCCAGGAAATAATGCTAATTGGATGCGGAGGTAAAATAACCAAACCAAAATGCATGTATGAAGTCGAGCTAAAGGTGTATGGTGAAAGATGCTTGGTGCCTGTTCTAGTTGTACCAGGGCAACGAGACGATTTGATAATTGGTACCAACGTTATTAAGTTTCTCATGCACCAAATGAAGATAAGTGATGATTACTGGAGGATTTTGTCTGACAGTGTCTCAGGGCCACCTACGTCATGCGAACAATTCCTTGATGTTATGGCAAATACTTGCCGCTGGAGAGGCGGTATTCCGCCACACAAGGTTGGGACTGTCAAGCTTCGCCAGTCAGTTACTCTAATGGCCAAACAAGAACACCTTGTCTGGGGAAAGTTACCAAGAGACACTGCTATATCGCCTGGAAGCACTGTAATAGTGGAAGCCACTTCTTCTAGAACCATGCCACGGGACATTATCATAGGTCGTGTTGTCACACCCTTGTGGGGAGATCATTGGGTTCCCCTGAAGGTCACTAACCTGTCAGATAAGCCAATCACCCTCAAAAGGAATTGCAAGTTGGCTGATGTGTATCCGTGCCTTGCCGTGGAGGATTTTGAGCTGTTTCAAGGTTTCAGTGGAGTCCAGTTGCCCACACCTGATAAAGATCCACAACCTGTTACTGCAGGGGACCTGAAAAAGAGACTGGAGACTGTTAGTCTCAGTGATGTTGACATAGACTCTTGTTCTGCCAGTGATACGGCAAAGGAAAAGCTAGTCCAATTGCTAGAGACTTACCATGATGTATTCTCCAAACATGCCTTAGATTGTGGGGAGGTCAGAGGCTTTGTTCTCCGCATCCACTTAACTGACGATCGCCCATTTCGACTTCCATACAGACGAGTACCACCCGCTCACTACCAAAAATTACGTCAAGTTCTCTCAGAGATGGAAGAGCAAGGAATCATACGTAAATCAGTAAGTGAATATGCCTCACCTTTGGTCTTAGTATGGAAGAGAGATGGCAGCTTAAGGATCTGTACGGATTTCAGATGGCTAAATGCTAGGACTATTAAGGATGCGCACCCACTCCCGCACCAATCAGACTGTCTTGTTGCCCTCGGTGGTAATACCCTCTTTAGCACGATGGATTTAACATCGGGCTTTTATAACATCCCAATGGCTGAAGAGGATAAAAAGTACACCGCATTTGCAACACCTGTAGGTCTTCATGAGTACAACAGGATGCCTCAAGGGTTGTGTAACAGCCCAGCATCTTTCATGCGTATGATGTTAAGTATCTTTGGGGACCTGAATTTTAGTAGTTTGCTGTGCTACTTAGATGACTTGCTGGTGTTTGCACCCGACGAGACCACAGCCTTGGAGCGGTTAGAGATGGTATTCCAACGATTGAGAAGCTACAACCTTAAATTAAGTCCGAAAAAGTGCCATCTGATGCAAGCGTCTGTTAAATTCTTAGGCCACATCGTTGATGGTAATGGTGTTTCCGTTGATCCTTCGAAGGTTGAAGTCATAGCCAAGCTCTCAAAAACTGACCTCATGGAAGAGGACGGGTGTACTCCGTCTGTACGTCGAATAAAGTCTGTCTTGGGAATGATCCTCTATTACCAACATTTTATTCCAAATTGCTCTTCAGTTGCCAGACCATTGTTCTCCCTAACAGCTGGGCAGAAAAGAAGAACAAAATTAAAAACTGAGGCTAAGGCAGGCACATATCGAAAACTGAAGCCAGTTGATTGGACCCCAGAATGTGATGATGCTCTCTCTAAGTTGAAAGAGAGTTTGTTGCAGAGCGTGGTTTTAGCGCATCCCAATTTCTCACTTCCCCTAATCCTGTCAATTGATGCTTCTTTGGAAGGACTTGGAGCTGTGCTGTCACAGATACCAGCTGGTGAAGAAAAAGCACGTCCCATTGCATTCGCAAGCAAGTCCTTAACCAACTCTCAAAGGAGATATCCAGTGCACAAGCTCGAGTTTTTAGCCCTAAAGTGGAGTGTGTGTGAAAAATTCAGTCACTGGTTAAAGGGCCACACATTCACAGTGTGGACCGACAATAACCCCCTCACTTATATATTAACAAAGGCTAAACTCGATGCTTGCGAACAGCGCTGGGTATCTAAGCTTGCTGCTTATACTTTTGATCTCAAGCATATTGCTGGAAGTAAAAATACTGTAGCTGACGCTTTAAGCCGGGATCCGTTTGCGCGAACCATTGCTCGTAGGCTCATAACCGAGCAATATGGGAGTCTGCTTTCTGAGGCTGAAACTGTCGACAAAGATGGAGTTCAGGACACCTTCCGTTTGCAAGCAAACAATCTATATGTGTCAACTCTGACAAGCCCAGTTTCCTGTGATCAAGTGACAGTTAAAACTCTTTTGAACCTATCGGAGCAGTGGAAAGCTGTAACTGAGCTAAGGGCTATGCAAGCAATCCAATATATCCAAGATGCAACGACTACTGGATTTGATCCAGTTTCAGCGATCCCTATCGAAGAGATTCGTCGGGGTCAAGAAGCAGATCCCTCGATTTCTAAGATAATGCCCTATCTGGAGAAGCAAAGAAGGCCATCAAGACGAGAGGTGGTTGCAATGGATGCTGTGACTCAAATTCTTCTTAGGCAACTAGATCGTTTGAAGGTTCAAGATGGAGTAGTTTACCGTGTTTGCAAGGACCCATCAAGCACACACAAGAGGTTCCAACTTGTAATGCCTAGTAGCCTTAAGGCTAGAGCCTTAACTGGTGTGCATGATCTTGCTGGACACCAGGGAAGGTCAAGAACTCTTCAACTAGCTCGACAACGCTTTTTCTGGCCTCGGATGGAGCGTGACATAAGAGAGTATGTTAAATGTTGTCAGAGGTGCATATTGGCCAAAACACCAGAGCCATCTGCTCGAGCCCCACTTGAGAACATCAGGACTTCAGCCCCTATGGAGTTAGTGTGTTTGGATTTTTGGAGTGCGGAGGACAGCAAGCAACGCTCTGTGGATGTATTAGTCGTGACGGATCACTTTACAAAGTTGGCCCATGCTTTCCCATGTGTAAACCAGAAAGCAAAACAAATTGCAAAAAAACTGTGGGATCATGTCTTCTGTATTTATGGTTTTCCATCTCGCATTCATACAGATCAAGGGACCAACTTTGAAAGTACCCTCATCGCAGAGTTGCTTAAGCTGGCAGGTGTTGAGAAGTCGCACACTACGGCATACCACCCCATGGGGAACGGAGGAACAGAGCGATTCAATCGGACCTTGGGCAATATGCTTCGCTCCTTGCCTCTTAAGGAAAAACAGAAGTGGCCCGAACAAATACAGACTTTGACATTTGCGTATAACTCCACCGTGCATGAGACCACGGGTTATGCGCCATTCCAGTTAATGTTTGGTCGCATTCCCAAGCTGCCAGTTGATGTTGATTTTGCGCAAGCATTACATGATCCCGTGATTGTTGATTATGGCAGTTACGCAAAAACACTTATGTCTTACCTTCATGAAGCTGCATGCATTGCGCAGAAACACACAGAGAAGGAGCAGAAAAAGCAGGCTAAGAATTACAATCGGAAGGTCAAGGGCATGTGTCTGAACGTTGGAGATAGGGTGCTTCTTGCAAACAAGAGTGAACGAGGAAAGAAAAAACTTGCAGATAAGTGGGATCCAACTGTTTATACTGTAAGAGACAGAAATCTTCAAACAAACATATACAAGCTGGTTGACAACAATGGAAAATGCAAAGTGGTGCATCGCAACCTGATACTGGATATTAGCTTCTTACCAATTGAACAATCTCAAGATGAAGAAGATACTCAGCCTACTGCTGAGAATGAGGAAACAGAGTCTCATGCACCAGAGTTATCCAGTTTGGAAGAGGAAGAGAACTTTGATGGAACGGAAGGATGGATACTTGATGGACAGGATGAGAGTGAAAGACAAAAGCCTGAAGAAGATGATGACATAGGATCCAGTTGTTCTAATCTAAGTGAAGGCAGTTTCTGTGAACAAGACCTTAATGCAACTGAAGTCAATGAGGGTAGTCCTGATCCGGTGTCCGATTTAGAAACTGCGTCCTTCACCAAAAACTCTGAACCACGACCACATACATTAAATGATCCAGATGATAACACCATATCTAACGCACCAACACATTGTCCCACTGACACACAGGGTGTTAAAACCCGTGCAGGTAGAATGGTAAAAAAAAGTTAGCCGCTTGATAGAATCTATGGCGCAAAGGCCATTTTATGTTCAGAGGGTTGGCTCACTTTTAACAAGGAGATCAGGATCAGTTCTTTCCTTATTTTAGATCAGTTTTGTGATGATGCAAAAATAACAATTAAGTATGTGCGCCGTAAGAATTTCAGTTAAAATCTTACCAGATTATTGTATGTTGTACAAGGCAGCATATTGTTCTAAGAATGTCTAGGACTTGATCAACCTTGGGCTTTTCTTAACCCGTTAAGTGGGTAACTTGCAATGTTGAACTGCGAATAAGATTTGCTAAAAATCTGGTTATGATAGATCGATGTCATCTCGGTCAGGATATTAGTGAAATTCAGGAGGGGTGAATGTGACGGGTGTTAATAAGAGTATTAATTTAATGCATTTCACTAATAGTCCCTCCTTTTTAATTTTCGTGCATTTGTTTTGCATCAATTTGTTTAGACATATGTTAGAATTTAGTTTTTACTCTATTTGTGTTGTTTAATGAAAATAGTTTTATATTTGTTTTGCGCGCAACGTTACTTCCGGTTGCCGCGCTACGTCACTTCCGGTTGCCGCGCTGGGTTCTCAGACCGCATTGAGCGCGCTGAGGAGAGGTGGGGAAATTTACAAACGAAATCATATCAACTTACTGTGCTGTTTTCTGATTCATCCAGTTTGCTCTGATCTGACGCTTGAGTGACAATAAACCCACCATCAGCAGCACCAGTGGCCTGTCTCATTATTGTACACAACGCAGAGAGTGCGAACACCGGTTACAAATGCTTGTTAAAGTGGTTTGTACTCACTATTGTAGCAGATGAATAAATGGGTGTCACTACATGCTTCAGCAAACCATTGTCCATGTTTTATTTTACCACAATTATTATTGCTGTATTGTCCAGGATTTCTGTTAAAAAAGGGATCACCTGAAGACCAATGCCAATTATAAACACTCGTCCTCTGAAGACCAATCCAGACAAACTGGTCAACTCCATTCACACTCTTGTTTAGCTGGATCATGTCGTTCATGTTGTCAACGGTGGCCAGATCTGTGTATTTCTCTCTGCAGTATTTCTGAGCTTCAGTCCAGGTTTTGTTCTCATTTATAAAGTGATACTGACGCTGAACACATTCAGATATGGAGCAGAGAGCTGTGAAAGAGACACTTTGCTTTAATGCTTTTCAGAACAGTCAAACCTAATGAAACTATAAACCATAAATAAAACTACAAACACACTCACCAATGAGGAGAAGAGGGAAATACAGATCTTGAGCCATTTCTGAGGAAGAAACACATTGAAAAACTCAAATGCTTAAAAATAATCAATAATTAAACAGGATAACACGATTCACAATCATCAAGCCAACATTAGTTAAAGACTGTAGATGTGAATAGTTCTTACCTCAGAGCTGGTGTGTTTCTGTCCTCAGTCTGATCTTTCTGTCCTCAGATTAAGTTGTAAATAATCTATATATGCACTCATGCGTTATTCAAATCATATTTATGTATTATTCAAAAACCCCGTTTCAAATTTCACTTCCTTTATACAGTATGTTTTTACTCCACCATTTTCCCCCTATTTGTGTTATGAACACTGCTGCCTAAACCTCGAGGACAGAACTGATGCAAATTATTTTCCTACACTTTGACAGCTACACTAGCTTCATTGTGCTGAGCCCTGATCAAACTGGTTTCCTTTGATTAACTAGTAATATTATTCAGGGTCCTGCTAAGGCAAGTTTACAGCACATTTCTTACACAGTGGCAATTCAAAGTGCTTTATATAAACAAGAATAAAAAAGACAAGTATAAGAAAACAAATGAACAAATAATAGAAATGATTAAAATCATTAAAATGTGTTAACAGTTTCAAAAGAATTTAAAAAAATATGAAAGACATAATAGTGCGATCTGTCTGACGTAGCACAGTGCTCGCAGTGTGTTTTTCTGTGTGTGTGTGTGTGTGTGTGGGGGAGTTGCTCTAAATTTCCCGGTTCCGGTCAGAATCCTGGCAGCAGCGTTCTGGATGAGCTGCAACTGTCTGACTGTCATTTTGGGAAGGCCAGTAAGGAGTCCATTACAGTAATCCACCTTGCTGCTGATAAAAGCATGAACAAGTTTCTCACTGGAAACAAAGCATCTGTCTCTTGTAATGTTTTTGAGATGATAGTACGCTGGTTTACTGACTGCTTTGATATTACTGTTGAAACTCAGATCTGACTCCAGAGTCACACTAAGATTTGTAACCATAGTTTTTGTTGTTTGACTCTTAGAGCCAAGGTACGCATTCACCTTAAGAACCTCATCTTTGTTCCCAAACGCAATAACTTCAGTTTTTTTTTTTTTGTTTAACTGGCACATCCAACTGTTCATTCATCAATGAATGGCAGAGGATGTCAATGGGGCTGTAGTCATTAGGCAGTAAGGCTAAATAGATCTGAGTGTCATCAGCATAGCTGTGGTAGGAGGTTTGGTTCTTTCTCATTATTTGGCTCAGAGGGAGCATATAAAGGTTGAACAGGAGAGGTGCCAGAATCGAGCCTTGTGGGACTCCACATGTCATGGGTGTCCACCTCGACCTATGATCACCTATACTGACATGGTAACCTCTCCCTTCAAGGTAAGATCTGAACCATTTGACGACCGTCCCAGACAGCCCAACCCTGTTTTCCAGCCTATCCAGAAGTATGCTGTGATCGACAGTGGTAAATGCAGCACTGAGATCGAGCAATACCAGCACTGTTAGCTTGCCTGAATCTGTATTTAGGGTATATCATTGATTATCTTTATAAGAGCGCTCTCTGTACTGTGATGTGCTCTGAAACCAGAATGAAAATTGTTACTTTATATATTGTAAACCCATCCAAGATGGCGGCGCGCATTGACGCAGCAGCTCAGAGCTCTCCTTCTTAGTGCTTTGTTTGTTTGTTATTATATGTCTGTTTAATTTTTTTAACCTCAGCCGGTCAGGCGAAAATATTTTATAGTCGACAAGATCTCCTCTCAGTGAGATTACAGAGCAAAGAGACAGTTACAACAATGTTTATTCACAACCACAGCATACCTGAGGACATAGCGGGAACACAAGGATCTCCGTGATTTGTCATACCCGGAAATAATGGGAGGTGGCGGGGTCGGAACAGAAGGCAGAAACGAGAAAAAAGAGCGGGTGTGTGGTAACGACTCAGGAAAACTCCACACATGCCACCTTCACACAGGATTTTGCTGAAGGAAAGGAACATCGCCTTCAAGTCTGGTGACAAGGAGCGTTACAGTGCAGCTAGAGCATTCAGGCATCAGAGGTGCCAAGTTGAAATATAAACACAAAATTGAGGGATACCTCCACAGCAATAATTTGAGACAAGTGTGGCAGGGGATACAAAATATTACAAACTACAGACCCAATCCCAGGTCTGTAGGGGTTGACAACACACTAGCAGAAGAGTTTAACTGCTTCTTTGCCCGCTTTGAACAACAGTCAGCAGAGGAAGCCACATTGTATTCACTATCAAATTCTAGCCATGTCTTCACAGTGGAGGAGGAGGATGTGAGGAAAGTGCTGAGAACAGTAAACCCCAGAAAAGCAGCAGGAATTACAGGGAGGTTGTTGAAAGTCTGTGCAGATGAACTTACAGGGTTTTTTACAAAAATATTTAATCTGTCCCTTAGCCAGGCCATTGTTCCACTCTGTCTTAAGGCCTCAACAATCATCCCTGTCCCAAAAAAGACGACCATCAATAGTCTAAATGACTACCGACCAGTAGCCTTAACCCCTGTTGTTATGAAGTGTTTTGAGAAGCTGGTAAGAAGTCACATCCTCCAAAGACTTCCTCCCGCATTTGTCCTCCCACATTTGATGCCCACCAGTTTGCATAAAGGGAAAATAGATCAACAGAGGATGCCATAGCTATAGCCCTTCACATTACCCTGACCCATCTAGAACATAAAGACAGTTACGCCCGGATTCTCTTCATTGACTTCAGCTCTGCATTTAATACAATAATTCCAAAAAGACTGGTCTCTAAACTAAATCATCTCGGCTTTCCTTTCTCCATTTGCCTCTGGATTCAAGATTTCCTCAGTAACCATTCACAGAGTCAAGGTAGAGCACCACGTCTCTTCAGCACTCTTCAGCAGAATGTGTGCTGAATCCCTTACTGTACACTCTTTATACACATGACTGCACTCCTTTCCGTTTAAGTAATTCTATGCTGAAGTTTGCAGATGATATTGCAGTGGTCGGACTCATCACGGATGGAGATGAGACCGCATACAGAGATGAAGTAAACCAACTGGCTTTATAGTGCACTGATAATAACTTGGCCCTCAATACCTTAAAAACAAAGGAAATCATAGTAATAATAATAATAATAATTCCGTACATTTATATAGCGCTTTTCTGGGCACTCAAAGCACTTTACACAGTGGGGGGAATCTCCTCATCTACCACCAGTGTGCATCCACTTGGATGAAGCGACGGCAGCCATTTTGCGCCAGACCGCACACCACACACCAGCTGATTGGTGGAGAGGAGACAGTGATGCAGCCAATTGAATATAGGGATGGTTAGGAGGCCATGATGGACAAAGGCCAGTGGGCAGATTTGGCCAGGATGCCGGGGTTAAACCCCTACTCTTTTCAAAGGACATCCTGGGATTTTTAACGACCACAGAGAGTCGGGACCTCAGTTTAAAGTCTCATCCGAAAGACGGCGCTCACTGAGCAGTATAGAGTCCCCGTCACTATACTGGGGCATTAGGACCCACACAGACCGCAGGTTGGGCACCCCCTGCTGGCCTCACTAACACCACTTCCGGCAGCAACCTAGCTTTCCCATGTGGTCTCCCATCCAGGTACTGACCGGGCGCAGCCCTGCTTAGCTTCAGTGGGCGACCATGTGAGAGTTGCAGAGAGCTAGCTGCCGGCCAACATAGTAGATTTTAGGAGGAACAGACCAGATACTCTGCCCATACATATACATGGGGACTGTGTGAAGATTGTCAGTAATTTCAAGTATCTTGGCCTGCATCTGGATCAAAACATATCATGGAAAACCAACACTATTGCACTGGTCAAAAGGGCACAGCAGCGACTCCATTTTCTAAGGGTGTTAAAAAATAACAACTTGGCCCAAGAACTGCTAGTGTCCTTTTACAGATGCACTATTGAAAGTGGGCTGTCGTATTGCATCCCAGTGTGGTATGCCAGTTGCACTGCCCAGGAAAAAAGCTGCTCTCCAAAGGGTTGTCAATACAGCGCACAACATCATCAGCTGCACTCTTCCCTCCTTAGAGGAGTTGTTAAAGGCCCGCTGCTACAGCAAAGCATGCAGCATCCTGAAGGACTCGTCCCATCCAGCATACCACCTATTTCAAATGTTACCTTCGGGGAGACGATGTAGAACCATAAAAGTCAAAACAAACAGGCTAAAAAATAGTACAATAATGAATGGACATTAAATTGAGGGTGTTTCTGGTCAAAATTATTTTAATCTTACTTTTTTTAACTTGCTGCTAGGATATGCACTTGCCACTTTATACACTTGGGCATTAAATTGTATGCCTTCTTGGCTCACATTTAATTAACTTTTAAATTTGAAAAGCTGCTTAGAAATGCACTTGCCCTTTTATATGCACATCATACGCACTTTTAATATTGTATTGTAACTCTTCATTTGATTTGATCTTTTTATCTCTTTTTAATTATTGTTGTTGTTTTAGATAAATAGGACTGCACTGAAGGGAAGGGCAAACGTAAATTTCTTTGTATTTTGTACAATGACAATAAAGATTCTGATTCTGATATTGTTAACCTGGTTGAAAACAACTTTCAATGATTTTGCCAATGAAAAAACTGTACAAAAGCACGCACATCTCTCTTAATTGGGTGCTCAGCCAAAACCGCAAAAAGTGCAAATTAAATGTAAATCAAAGGCGGCAACACCAAGGCTCTAAAAATACCTGAATTTATCAGATATCAGAGAGTTTATCAGATGAATTTAGAGAACGATCTTATAAGGAGGAGTGGATACAGTGTGCACATGATCGCTTTACGGATATGTCACAAGAAGAAAGTTTAGTTAAAAAAGTAACAAAAAAGCATGATCGTCGCATTACTTGTTATATGAAATATTCACCAGTGACTAAAGACATCAATAAAGTGCTGTTAAAACACTGGCATATTATTTCAAGTGATCCCACCCTCAAAGAGTGCTTTGATAAGTCACCCCATTTAGTACACAAAAAAACATCTAATATCTGAAATATGTTAGTAAGAGCTGATCTAAAACCCGCTCCACATTTTTTCAAAACACAATACCACAGGGTAATTTTAAATGTGGCAATTGTTTACAGTGTAACTTCACATATAAAACATCTACTTTCACACATCCTCATACAGCGAAAAAATTTAATATTCGAGGCACTATTTCGTGTAAGACAGCGAACGTAATCTATATGCTGCGGTGCCCGTATGGTTTATGTTATGTAGGTAAGACGAGTAGACATTTTAAAAATTCGTATTTCTGAACATCGATGCGCTATTCGACACCATGATCCTAGAAGTCCGGTTGCGCAACACTTTTCAGTTATGAGACATTCCGTCTCCACTCTACAATTTATAGGGATTGAAGTTGTGAAGTGTCCACGTCGGGGCGGTGATCTTCAAAAATTTGCTGTTGCAACGTGAAGCTTTCTGGATTTTCACTTTAGACACATGGTCTCCAAAATGTTTAAATGAGGAGTTTGACATTCGTCTTTTTCTGTAATAATTTTTGAATAAGTCTTTATTATTTAATTAGTGTCCCAGAGATGGGTTGCGGCTGGAGGGGCGTCCGCTGCATGGAAGTGTGCGGGATGAGTTGGCGGTTTATTCCGCTGTGGTAGCCCTGGACTAATAAAGAGACTAAGCAGAAAAGATAATGAATGAATGATGAATGAATGAATAAATGAAGGTTTAAGTAGGGGTTTGGTTTAAAGGTTTTTTGGCTATATATATATATATATTTTTTTTTTTTTCTTTATTTATTTTTCTTTATTATAATTTGTGATGTAATATTATAGTTTAGTTATGTATTTATATATATTTTTTGTAATGTGATTTAAAATATTAAAGCTATAGACTATATATGAATGTGTATACATGTATTCATGTGTATATATGTATATGTGTCACAATCTCGGTCTGATCACCGGTTCAATCTTTGTGTTACTCTTTCCCTTTCACTCGTATTGTTTTGATCACTCATACCCTGCTTTGTTTACCTCTCGCTTCCCCACCCATCTGCTCTATTACTTTCCATTAGTCTATCAAACTAATTTCACTCACCTGGTTTCCTTGATTTCTCCCCCTATTTTTCCCTCCGTTGATCGTAGTTCTGTGTCAGATCGTAGTTTTTCCCCTTCCGGCATGTCTGGCGATCTCCCGGTCTAGTCCTGTTCCTTGTATATCCTGTGAGTTTTGTCGTGTCTGATGTCATCCTGTTGATTTTTCCTAAAGTGTTTTTTTTCCTCCGTCTGCCTTCAAGCCTGTTCCCGTCTGTTTTTGTTTTGCCGCCCATCTGACTCCCCGTCTCTATCCTGCCGGCCCTCAACACTCTCTCGCCGGCTTCCAAGCCTCAGTCTTCCTCGTGGCCATTCTGTCCCAGTCAGCGGCGGCCGGATTCATCGCCCCCTGTCGGGTATCAGGGTATTGCACCCTCTTGAAGACTGTTCTTCTAACCTCTCCGGAGTAGTTTTATTTAATCGTTTTTGGAGACTTTTATTCTCAGTTTTGAGTTTTTTGTGAACTTTGGGCTTTTTTAGTTTCCTTTTTGAAGATTGTTTTGTTGGCTAGTTTTTTGCCCCTTGAGTGTGTGGGCTGCAATAAACTTTGCTGAGACCTGCATCTGTGTCTGAACCATCTTCTCTCTCACTCAGACCTCTAACAATATCCCTAGTAGCAAAGAATTCTGGCCCAGATTTGGCATAAAGCTGGGACATCAGGCATTCATCCGGCACTGGCATACAGCATGTGGGCCAACCATGGCCTGGGTTTGGCAGAGGTGGCACCGTCTATAATGCGGCACACAAGATTTGGGCCAGATGTAAAACGTAGTATTTGGCCCAGATTTTAAAAATTGATTGTGGGCCACGTGAGTTTGGCCAGTCTTGACCCACATTTAAAATACATAAAAATAATTTTTGATTAAATAAATCAATTCTACCAATCAGGTCACTGAGAAAAAAACAAGGCCAATAGTGTGCCTAAAGCACAACGCTTCATAGGTTTATTAAATTCATTGCAATCGTGACACACCAACCTTACTGGCCCAGTTCAGGCCCAGTTATGAGTTATTAACTTGGCTGAGACTTGGCCCAGATATGGTCTGTGTTTGGCCCTTGTCTGGAAGCCAGATTTGGTCCAGTCATGTACCGTAATTCACTGCGGCATGTGGGCCAAGCAAAACCTGATTGTGTGGGCCAGAGCTGGGCCAGAGAAATTTTGCTACGTGGGATGTGTACGATTGTGTATGTATACATATGCATGTATGTATATGTTGGCATATATGCGAGAGGAGATCATGTGATCCGGAAGTGTATAAAAAGGAGCACCTGATTGTGATGAAAATTGTCTGATGAAGAGCTGGGTGGTTCGAAACGGTACACGCTCTGTGTCAGCCTTTTTTAATTTAATAAATTTGTATTTTTTGGAGCCTTGGTGTTGCCACCTTTGATTTACATTTAATGATTTTGCCAATAAAAGGGAGATTTAAGATTGGTCTGTAATTGCTCAGTAGGGTGTTATCCATGTTGCTCTTCTTTAAGAGGGGTTTAACAACTGCAGTTTTAAGTGAGGTTGGAAAAATCCCTGATAGAAGTGAAGCATTTACCACTTTTAGAAGATCCATTTCTAAACAAGTAAACACTGTTTTGAAGAATGATGTGGGGAGCGTGTCAAGACTGCAGGTTGATGTTTTCACAATTTGCACAATATCTTCTGATATTTTACCATTACCTCTCACTTGCTCGCCTCAGTCTGTGATTAAGAGAGTGCTTTCTCTACACACACATACACACATAACAGTTGTTTGCTGCCCCTGCTATGGATGGACAAAGTTTAGCATTTTCATTTAAATTTTAGGTTTGAAGCTTACTGAATCTTGAATTTAATATACAATTGTTTGTCCTGTTTTGGGAGAAAGCTGAGCTTATCTTTAAAAGTTTAATACACAGTTTCCTAATTATAACATACTTTTGCATAAAAAAACTACTCAGTCCTGTAGCTGATTGTGACAAAACACTTTCGCCTGTTCAAAATAAACAGAAAAAGCAAGTACTTTTTACATCTGTACTATATCGGTACCAAAGCGTTATTCCAGTGTTACATATCTGTTACGCGGGCCTGTGTTTATTTAATTCATTTATTTATTTGTTGCGGTTGTGTAATTATTGCGCATATTGAGTTGTAGGTAAAGTTTTGATGGTCTAGGACTGGATGACGCCGGTGACATCACTGGGATTTCTGGTATTTAGGGTTGTCGGCAATGGCGGGTCAGTCTCTCTCTCACTCTTAGCTTGCGGTGGCTTACGCTTAGCCTGGCTGGTTGGGGGTGCTCCGCGTATGCCAGGATCTGTCTTCATGCCACTCTCTTCAGTGTTTTGTTCTTGATAAACTTTTGATTCTTTAGTTTTATCAAGTTTTAGTGTTATCTAGTTTGTTTATTTTGACACTTTGTTTTTCGTAGCAGGTAGTGGATTATTTTTCATAGTCGTTTCGGTATTTATTTAGTTTAGCGAAGAAAAGCAGTGGCCCAGAAGACTCACCTGTTTTTTATTCTATTCACGGGAGTTGTAGGTAAGATCTGTCCCTTTTAAAAATAGTGATAGTGAGAGACCTGCGTTTTTAGCTGCCTTACCTGTCTGCATGATTTTTGTTAATGTTTTGTTGTCACCTTTGAGAATAATTCATGGAAATTAGTGATTATTGATAGGTCGTCAATTTATTAATTCAAGCGTCTATGTCTATTCATATGTTTGGCTCAAATGTTGTCTTTCAAGCCAATTTTGGGTTTTGGGCTATAACATATTTGAGAGCTTGTCCTTTTGATGCATATTTTTGACTTCATAGCTACATTTGATTTGCTTGGCTTTTGTTTGATCCTTTTGATCCGTCTGCAAAAATGTGTTACTTGTAACTTCGGTAAGTCATAGACGTTTTAATTTAGTTGGCTATTAATGTGCTTGCTTTTACCCGTAGGTCTACGCCTGCCTAAAAATGTTTGATCTAACCGAGTTTATAGTAAATCCTAAACAAGCTGAATTATTTAAGGTAAGCAGAGCCAATCTTATAAAAGTTGCAGCTTATTATAACATCAGCTTTAAAATTACTATGTCTAAACAAAAACTTCAGATATTGCTAGTGGATTCATTGTTTAAACAGGGTATTTTTGGGGAGGAAGAAAAATTAGAAGAGTATCCTGAATCTACTGAAAGTGTTTCTGATGAGCTTGCATTACAGGTTCAGAGATTGGCATTAAAAGCAGAAGAGCATGAAAGAGTCTTGCTAAGAGAAAGAGACTAATGGGAGCATGAAAAAGAGACAAGAAGAGAATGTGAGAAACATGAATTGGAGTTACAGAAACTTAAGATGGAACAAGTTTTTAGTTTGAAAGAACTCGAGTTGAGAGCATGTGAGAAAGGTATAGAAGGAATAAAGTCACAGTATTAAAATTGTTCCACTTTTTCGAGAGCAGGAGGTAGATACATTTTTCGCTCTGGTAGAACGCGTTGCTGCTAATTTGAAATGGCCGAAGCTATTCTGGCCCATTCTGCTGAAGTGTGTGTTTGCTGGAAAAGCATAGGAAGCTTACTTTAATTGATCTGTTAAAGTGAGCTTACATGAAATTCGTTCATGGAAAAAGAGTCAATGTTTGATCACTGGTGCACTTCTACTTTTAAAGAACTTTGTGAACTTATTCTTTTAGAAGAATTTAAGTACTGTCTTCCAGAATGTGTTGTTCTCAATAAACAAACGGTTTCTAAATGTTCCGCTGCTGCTGCTTTAGCACACAAATACATTCTTACTCACAGAATGTTTTTAGTTCTGCACAAAAATCCCCTAATCGCACTAATCACTGGTCTCCATTCACAAGAGATAAGGTGTTGGGGTGGTGGAGGGATGCTAAAGTTGTGAGATACTGCAGGTAAGACAGCTTTGGTATATTTAGGGTTTTAGTCGAGAACTGATTGGATAATAGAAAAATTATCAATGATGTATTTGATGCTGAAACTTCTGCGTGTGCTCCTCCTGAAATTTAACATCACTTTAGATGAAGAACAGATTGATGCAGCTTTTCCTATCGCAGCAAATTCCATTTTTACTGTTGATATTTGGTGACGATTTTGTTCGATTTGACTCGGATGGAAACACTGCTTTATTCGCACATTTTTAATGCGAATAATCCAGTTTTGCGCATAAAGTTTATTGGCATTTTTGGATGGAAACATAGCTATTGACTAGAGGTGTGAACCTATACTGGTCTCACGGTTCGGTTCGGTTACGATTATCATGCCTTCGATTCGGTTCAATTCGATATCTCGGTGCATCCAGTGCATTGACGTTGCTTTCTATATACAGTGTTATATTTTAGGGGGGAGGCTATAACAAGCTGTCTGTATAAACACACAGAGACACAGCACCACACTCTCTCATTAAAACACATACACAAACATAGACAGCACCAAACAAACACACACACACACACTTAAGCCCTCGCAAGCGAAGCAGAAAAAAAAAAAAAAAAAGAAACACTTTTCCGACGGTCCCTTACTGAGAGCTCCTCTCAGCGCGAGCTGTCCTGGCTAAACACATATTGCAAAGGCATAAACGGAGCAGTGATCGTAATGTCGAGCGAAAAAAAAAAAAAAAGAAGACAGCTGTAAAACATAACCAGCTTTGTCTTTTTGTAGGAAACACACTTTAGATCTTTTTAGGGTGAGAAGTTTTTGAGTTAATGCCATCTATAATTGAATGTGTGTCAGGAAAATCGAAAACAAAACCAACTGAACCGCTCTCATTTCTGGCGTTCCCCTGGATGTAAAGCGCCCTTAGCATTTGCCTATGGTGCCTATGCAGCGGGCCGGCTCTGAGTTGCCTGAGTGTTGTAAATACTCGCGCTTACCTCCCTCGCTACAGAGTGCATAGGAGATAAATGATGTCAGTACTTAATAACCGGTTATGATTATTACTAAACCGATACAGAATTGTCCGCGTCTGCATCGCGGTGCACCGAAGAAACAATTAATTTTGACACCCCTACTATTGATACCCTCTGCCAATGCATTGATAAATTAACAGTTGGAACTTGGATGTGCCAAAACTTTCTTCAGTTAAGCAAAGAGAAAACTGAAGTGATTGCGATTGGGAACAGAGATGAGGTTCTCAAGGTGAATGCGTACCTTGGCACTAAGAATCAAACAACAAAAAATAAGGTCAAGAATCTTATTGTGACTCTGGAGTCAGATCTGAGTTTCAATAGTCATGTCAAAGCAGTCAGTAAATCAGCATACTATCATCTCAGAAATATAGCAAGGATCAGATGCTTTGTTTCCAGTGAAGACTTGGAGAAACTTAACGTTACATACAAACAGATCACTCAGATCTCTAGGATCATATAAACTAGAAATTCCAAGAGTTCAGTCAAAGCAGGGTGAATTGGCCTTCAGCAACTTACAGCACCCCCTGCTGCTGGAATCAGCTTCCAGAAATGATCGGATGTGCTCCAACATTAGGCACATTCAAATCAAGACTCAAAACACATCTGTTCAACTGTGCCTTTTTAAAATGACCACTGTGCTACGTCCGACAGATATTTTTTTATAGATTTTTTTTTACATATTTGCATAACTTTATATGTTTATGTTTATAGTTTATGTAAAAAAAAATAATTTAAATGCTTGTACACATTGGGTCACTTTCCAGTCGCTTTCATTGTCAGTGTTTTCAAGATGTTTTTCTACATTCTAACCCAGGCAATTTTCATTGGCGTTTAGCAGAGTGAATGCACAAAATTAACCTGACATTAGATGGTACTTAATGAACTTGCAAGTCAAAAAAGTTAAATAAAACTCACCATCAAATCCTATTTGCTGCTCTCCGCCCTGACTGACATCATTGTAGTTGCTGTTGTGTGTTTTTTTTTTTTTACAGCTCTTTGTGTTCAGACATCAGTGAAACAGCAGCTCCACATTCCTCTGGCCTCTGTGCAGCCTCTTCTTCACTGAATAACAGTGAGACTGGGATAACCTTTACTGTTTTGTGCTTAAGTGCCTCCTAGTGGTGTTTCAAGAGTTCACACTTAGATATTGCTTGACAACTGTAAGCAGGTTTGGCATGCTGTCCCGGGACAGAACCCTGAGCTCGTAGTTGAGCCCAGGGCTCCCACCAGGTCCACAGAGCATGTGAGGGGAGTACGAGATCAGGTGGTTCTCGAGAGCTCCCCTTTTTGTAAAGGAGAAAAGGAGGAGAAAGGGGTGGATGGGGGGTTTCTTCGGAAAACGAAGATAAGGGAGTAATATCTAGCTAGGCTACTTATAGTGAGTTAGGATAGATCTGATTGGCTAACTAATGAGTGTAGATAGGTGGCCAGCTGCAGTCAATTATATCACGTGCTCCTCTCAAAATTAATTTAAAAACTTCACTTCAAGAGTTCACACTTAGATATTGCTTGACAACTGTAAGCAGGTTTGGCATGCTGTCCCGGGAGAGAACCCTGAACTCGGAGGTAGTTGAGCCCAGGGCTCCTGCCAGGTCCATAGAGCATGTGAGGGGAGTACGAGATCAGGTGGTTCTCGAGAGCTCCCCAAATGCATGAAGCTCTGGACAGCAGCCGTGTATTCGAAGAAACTCCCCAAAAGGCTTAAAATGCTATATCCGGCTGCTGGATATAGTTATTTGAAAAAGAAAAGGTAAAGGGGCTCCCTTGGTGCAAAGGGTGAAACAGGTTCCTGCGGGAACCCGAGCAGAGTTTGCGTGGGCTGTGAATACTCCTGCGGGAGTAGAGACTCGGGGAGACCCCTGCGGGGGTCAGAGCCATGGGGTGGGCGGGAATCGTGCTGGAGTCATTATAAGGGAAGGGGAAGGAAAGACTCTGGCTGGAGAGGGGGGGTGAAGGGGGGCAGGGGGGTGGGCGGGGACTCCGAAGGAGTAATTTGCTCGAGGAACACTCCTTGCGGAGATAGAGCTGAGAGGTTGCAACACTATATATAATTATATATTTATATGAAACATATAGATATAAAAATATATAATGGGGTAATCTAGGGCCTTGGAGGGGCGTTTTTTACTGACTCTTGCGAGTGTCGAAGCTTTTGGCACTCCTGCGGGAGAGAGAGCTGTATGTGCCATCTCCAGCTGGAGTCAGGAAAAGGAATGGCAGGTGAAGCCCCAGCTGGAGGGTGAATGGCAGTTGGGCTATGACCCCTGCGGGGGTCCGGTGCTCGGGATCAACTCCGCGGGAGTTAGAGCTTGAGGGTGACAGCACTATATATAAATATATATTTATATGCATGGGTGCATATATATATATATATATATATGCTGACGTGACTCGTGTCACAGCTCGGGGTTGGGTGAGCTATTTTGCTGGCTTCAGTAGGAGTCGGGAGAGATGAGGGGGTGAAGAATCCTACTGGAGGGTGACGGGCGGCAATGGTGCTCTGAGTGTGTTCCTGCGGGAACAGAGCGTGAGGGGGACAGCACTATATATAAATTAATATTTATATGCGTGGGTGCATATAGATATAACTTTATATAAATAAAATCAAACAGAGAGAAAAATAAATAGTGCTATACTATGACAGGGGGGCCTGGGCAGGAAAAAAACTCCTGCTGGAGGTGAGTGAAAAGAGGGAGAAGGCTGAGTGCAAATCAGCTGGAAGGAAGAAAGGAAGTTAGGGTTGTGCCCGCGCCCTTGAGAGATTGGGTTGTTTCTCTGCCCTCGGGAAGCTGGTATGGTTGGGTTGTATTCTCTCCCTGGACTAGGCCCATGCCCTTGGCCGCTGGGATTACTGCGTCTGCTGGTGAAGGTCCTCTGAGCTTCCCTGAGATGGCTGTGGCCGAGTCGGATATAAGATTTGCAGACGTCGGAAGACCACCTTCCTAGTGTTTGTATGTGTTGTTGCGATAGCCCTTTGTGTGTTGCTGTGGTGGTGGCTCCAATTCTGAATGAGTGACTGGAGTATGAATCTGGTGGGAAGCCTGATTGGTCTTATGACTTTAAGGTGTTTTTGGAACCAAAAAACATGTTACTGGTTAGTGTGTGTCATCTATAAAAAAGGGGGGCTGGGAGACTTGCGCTTTGCGTTTTCTTATAGTGTATGAAGCTAGGAGTATTTGGAACGGGCTTGTGGAGGAGGGAAAATTGAATATAAAGATGCAATGTCCTTTTCTGGATTGATCTGTTTACTTTGCTTGATGAGGAAGGAAATAGTTTCCTCGTTAATTAAGGCCAGATCTGTGAGGGTGGGATCAAAATTTGGTGTTACTGTAAATTCAGAAAATCGGAGAAATCCGAAAAAGAAAAACAAAAATATACATTGCATCTAGAGTGTGGTCTGTATGAAAGGATAGGTAGCCTTTTCTGATTATGCAAAGGCATTTGGAGAGTATGTTGTGTGTGTGGTGGGCAATGTGGTATGGGGGGGGGGGTAATTTTGAATGCCCTTAATAAGGCTGGTTTGTGAATTAGCAATAGAATCAGAAATGGAGCCGTACATGAGTTTGAGTAAGAATTTAATTCCACTTAAATAGCTCTTGATGGAGTTGTCTTGAATGTGTTTGTAAGAATGCAATTATGTGATGTATAGACTGATCGTAAGCAGGGAAAACAGAAATGAAGTGTTGTGTGGGGAATGGAATGTGTGGATGTGTTGAGCAGTGAGAAACTGATGAGGTGTTCTGGGGTAACTTAAAATGTATAAATGAATGTTGATGCAAATTGTATATGCTGTGGTTATGGGATTATCATCTTAAAAGGAGGGATGGGGTCGGCTGCGGCTCTGCTTCTGATACCAGTTTCTGGAAATAAAGTAAAAAGAGAGTCAGCGATTTCCTATGCAACTAGGAACATGTACAACAGTTATCCCCTACGGAGGTGGCGGCGTCTGTGTAAAAAGGATATACTGAGGATGAAATTGGATAGCTAATAAATGAATGGCTTCTATTTCAGGGCTTAAGGAAGGAAAGCATAAAGCAGGTTGCATGCTTTAAGCGCCGCCTGATTACAAACCTTTATGAATTTCTATCTTCTGTTAAACCAGGGGTCGCCAACATAGTGCCCGCGGGCACCAGGTAGCCCACGAGGATCTCGTGTGTTGCCCACAGGCCTGTTCTAAAAATAGCTCACCATAGCGCCACTTACTAGTAAGCTTCATCTAATATAGAAGTAATCATTTAAAAATGTAAATATTTGCATAGATATATAAAATAAAGTGTTGCACATTGATATATTAAATACAGGGTATTTCCTACCCTGTCAGTCTAAATCATTGTTGGTAACTTGTGAGAATCGTTTACATGATCAGTGTCTTCACATGGATGAATATTATTAACTATTATCAAAAACATAAATTATAATTAAAAGTAAATTGAGCAAATTTGTTATTTGAGAAGTGTTTATCAAACTGGTAGCCCTCCACATTAATCGGTACCCAAGAAGTAGCTCTTCTTGGGAACCGAGAGGTTGGTGACTCCCGTGTAAAACGCTAAAGACAACATTTTTTGAAGAAAGCTGAAAACCTGTAACCATTGACTTCCATAGGAAGGAAAATAAATACTATGGCTGTCCGCAGTGCCCAGCCACAATTCAGGACACTTCGTATTCGTAAAATAAATATTTATTTATATTTAATTTATTTATTTTTTTTAACGTATGAATGCGTGTGTCTGGTGTGCATTAGAAAACTATCCCTTCCGGTGCGCGACGCCCTCGAATATAGATAATTTCTCCTCTACTCCGGAGATTGATGCTGCGAGATGAAGTAGGTGAGTGACGAAAAGGCATCTCTGCGGGATAATGCGCATGTGTGTTTGATGTTCTAAGATGGAGAGTAGTTTGTGCTTAGCATGATCTTTCTTCCAGAATATAAAAGGGAACTAATTTGTTGATTTATTCAAGTAGTCTATGGATGCTTGGAATTCTGCCACTCCAAATTGATGCTTAAGAATTCAATAGAAGTGCTTAAGCCGGAGGTTCTTTTGCGATGGGACTGCAAATATTAAAAAACCGGTCACTAAATTTAGCTGGAGGATATTAGGGAGAGAGTAACGGGAAACTTCTAGTAGATGAATTACATGCAAACGCTGTAGTTATTGGCGAGAATCCAGCGGATCGTTTTTAAGGCATAAATGTGTGTGCTACTTCTGCATCCGAATGTTAAACGGACTACGAAATATAATTGCGACCTCCAATTAATGCCAGAAATTGGGGTATATAGGAAGGCGGGTGTAATGTTGATTGCAACCAAGCGTTGCAGCCGTCTAGATTAATTAGAGAGATTGCTTGGTTTATAACGTGATAATTTAAAGCATCTTCATTAGGCAGAATCACTCTGTTAATGCTAAAAAAGGCAGAATTATGAGGAGATGAAAGAGCCTTTATTAGACACTTTTAGAAATGTTCTAATGCCCATTTCAGTAGGGCTGATATGAATGTGCTTTATTGGGGGAACGAGAAAAAAGGGGCCAATCATGAATTTATTGTCGATCTCTTTCTTGATTAATTGGTCTGTGATTTCTGGTTCAGTGTTGGTGGACGGCTAGTGAGGTTATGGGAAGGGAGCGCCGAGATCGGCTGTGATCCAGTAGACAAAACCTGGAGTGAGAAATTCAGCAAATTAGGTCAGTTTACAAACTTAATTCAGTAAAAGCTTAAATGTATTGACAAAAGTCGACAAGTAATTTCTGTTTTCTCTAGACTCTCTGGCGGTGAAGACGTGGATTCATAAGTTTATTGGGTTTAATGCAGCGGCTTTGAATTGTGGTCCCGGCGTCTAGGAGTTTGGAGGAGTTCAGTGACAGTCGTTGTTGGATATGAGAGACGCATGATGATGCTGGAGAAGGTACGTAGCGGAGCTGGGGATTGCACTGTGATCTGGCTGGAGTGGATAGGCCTACGGCCTCTTATTGGAGCCTCGGTCATGAGCTGACTTTCATGCTGGGCTGGGTGTTGTTAAGACGGGGCTGGTATTTCAGGGAGCGCGGAGCTTTCTTTTTTGTCTGTAGCTGCGCTGATGCTGTTGTGATCTCCGCAGCCGTCGCTGTTGTTATTGTTTTTTGTCATTTTCGTAGTTGCTGACGATGGTAGTAATGGTGGTGTGGTATTGTAGTTGAAGAACAGTAGGAGATGTGGAGGATCCGGTTTGTTCGTGAGTATCTTTCAGAGGAGCTGGAGCGGACCTGTCGGAAAATGAAGATAAGGGAGCAATATCTAGCTAGGCTACTTATAATGAGTTAGGATATATCTGATTGGCTAACTAATGAGTGAAGATAGGTGGCCAGCTGCAGTCAATTATATCACGTGCTCCTCTCGAAATTAGTTTAAAAACTTCACTTATTGTAATCAACAGCACAAGGCACATAAAAAAGTGCCAATCTGTTTGGTGGAGCTTTTTAAAGGAGCATGAGCCATTTCTTTAAAATAACGCTTTTACAGCTTGCATTGGTGTGCATGGTCACATTGGTGCCTTTTGTTTAGTCAGGTCTTAAATAACGACGAAAAGTACAAGCAAAAAACATCCGTAGACTACAGTGTAGACTACAGCGAATGGTCCGGACTGCTGAAGGCATCACTGGCAGTACCCTTACTACAGTTCAAGAACTATACTCTTAGTTTGCAGTGCATTATGCAAGGATCATTATGCATTCGGCTTATTCTTCGAAATATTGTTTGATCTGTAATGTGAGGTTATGTATTTTATAAATTAATTGCCTATGAGGACTGGTATTAACGATAAATCCCTGAATGAAGAGGTTGATTATTTGGTTGAACACTAATCACGCTGAATCTGTTGGGTTTTCTTGTGTCTCCATGGTTTTAAGGCATCGTCTGACAGTAGCCCATCATCAGAGAGGGGTCTGGATGCAATATGAGCTGCATCCAATGTTTTTTTTTTTTTTTTTTTTCCGTTGCTCTTATTAAACTATGTACCAACAGAAGACTCAAGCTTTAAATAGAAAAATTATCAAAATCCTTTATTGTATTTAATACTAATGATCAAATCCAATTTATTAATTCATTCATTTTCTTTTTTGGGTTAGTCCCTTTATTAATCCGGGGTCACCACAGCGGAATGAACCGTCAACTTATCTAGCACATGTTTTATGCAACTGATGCCCTTCCAGCTGCACCCCATCTCTGGGAAACATCCGCACACACACTCATACACTACGGACAATTTAGCAATCCCAATTCACCTGTACCGCATGTCTTTGGACTGTAGGGGGAAAACAGAGCACCCGGAGGAAACCCACGCAAACACAGGGAGAACATGCAAACTCCCCTCAGAAACAACAACTGAAACCAGCCGTGGCTCGACCCAGCGACCTTCTTGCTGTGCGGTAACAGCACTACCTACTGTGCCACTGCGTCGCACAAATTCAATTTAATTCATTGTGCTGAGCTAAGCTAAAAATGGCACACCAGGGATGTCATGTATCAATCAAGGTTGTAATAGTTTTGGATTTTTCTTTAGTTTTAGGGTGCTTTCACACCTACACTTTTGTTTCAGAACGTATCTCGTTTGCCCAGTTAGCGCGGTTCGTTTGGCATATGTGAACAGGGCAATCGCGCTTTTGTTCTGCGTCAAAGTAATCGCTCCGAGATTGCTTGAATGAGGTGGTCTCGGGTCGATTGAAACAAACCCTGGAGCGGCTCAATTGCAGTGAGAAAGCGATCCAATCCGAGCGCGGTTATATCACAGTGTTTTATGGATATGCAATAGGCTTACAGCTATATGAAGAAAGAAATATGAAAAGGGCGGGAAGTTTCGCGAATCTCCGGATGCCCGCAAACAAGTGATGATCTCCCGGTAATCTCGCGTCTCCCTCCCGGTCCTCAAATAGGCATCGTCGTGCACCCTTCTCACCCCTCCCCACCATCTCTCCTCAGACACGTCGCGCGTACACCCTGTCAATCACCACCAAACCACCACCTCTCCTGACAGCTGAACGGGACGCTGCAAAATAAACTCTGACACTCTGACCAATGTGAGGAGAGTTTACTCACATGTGACTTGTTTTAGCTCTTTTGGTCCGATTAGAAACTTTGCAGTGTGAAAGCGAACCGCTCCAAGAGCAAAGAGCAACAATGTAACAATTGTAATCTCTGTTTCGGAACAACTGAATCGATTCACAGGTGTGAAAGCACCCTTAGTTTCTATTTTGTTTTGACTTTTTGTTTTCAAATTCAGTTAGTTTTTATTAGTTTTAGAGGCAGATTTCCTAGTTTTTATTAGTTTCTATATTTTAAAATGTCTTAGTTTTAATTTAGTTTTTATTAGTTTCAGTATTAGTTTCAGTTTTTTTTTCTAAATGAGGATATTTGTTTGGTACAAGATTCAAAATCAACAGGATAAATATTGTATAATAAAAACGCAGTCATACATTTTTTGAAACATGTATTCAGAGGACACATGAACACTATCATCTACCACAACCATCTACCCATCCTCAAATTCAAATACAACACCCCACAAGAAAGCAGCCCTAAATACAATATGTGTGCAAGGCTGCTTGTGAGGTTAGACGTAGTGATGGGCAGGGCCAGATTAACCAATGGGCATTATGGGCACATAATGCACATACTCTCCATCACAAGGAAGACAAGTAGGAATAATTAATAAGTGTGTGTATTATGGAGGACTCAAATTCCTAGAACTGGATTGGAGAGGTGTTATCCAAATCATGTGTATTATAAGTTTGTAGAAGTTATACATTAAAAATACCCTTACATATAAATTTTAGTGCTGCTTCAGTGAACTTGAACAAGTATATTAAAATCCATTAACTAGTTGTATCAGTATTTTTTTTATTTTGTATAAGTGTGCTTTTGTAACAGGTATTAAATTTATTCATGTTTTCGTTATAAATTCACGCAAATTATTTGTTTTGTTGGTCATTTATATGTGGGAAATAAAAGAGAAAATGTTTTATTTTTGTTTTGACGCGTCGGCCCGATGACGTCATTGACGTGCGTTGCCGCGGTGACGTCAGTAACAGCGCGCGCTTTGCTTCAGTCTGTCGGAGGACAGAGCAGAGCGAGGTAGGCGTTTTCTCCGGTCCCTTGGAAAAATGTGTATAAAGTACAAATATATGTAATTTAGATGAAGTGAGTTTTGTTATAATATGTTATATATGTTATATAACATGTACATGAGTTATACGAGTGTGTTTGGGTTCTTTATATCGTGTTTTAACCTGCCAAACTGTCGTTTCAACCAGGAGAAGTGCAGTGCATGATATTAGTATGAAATTTAGCCTGTGAAATGTGTATTTTGATTGCTGATTTTCGATTTGTTTTGTGTATGAATGTTTAGCAGTGTCAGGCGTAAGAGGAGTTTTAAGAGAAGACTAACTGCATGTTCTTTGTGCAGGTATTGTTTTTTGTGTTTTATGTGTCTGATGTTTAATGTGTTATGTAAAATACTGGTAAATGTTATATATCATTAAGTAGAGTTTTTGTAACACATTGGGAAGTTAAAAAATTCACTAAATTAACAGTTGTATAATGACTTATCTTTTTTATTATGTAATATGTTATATTTACTGTTTTGTTCTTGCTTGAGTCTGTCGGAGGACAGAGCAGAGCGAGCAGTAGCAGGCGTAAGAGGAGTTTTAAGAGAAGACTAACTGCATGTTCTCTGTTTGTGCAGCACTTGAATAAATGAGACCGCTGAACCTGCAGACAGACTCCAGCTCTTTACTTTACACAACACAACACAACGCAGAGGGGTAGTCGAGCCGTTAAGACCGGCCCCGGCTACACTTTAAATGCTTTAAAAATAAGTTACATCTCTGTAGACTAGAAATATATGTACTGTATATAATATATTTAAAAAATCTGGGCAATACATTATAGAATAATTTTATTTAACAAATATTATATCTATATTATTTTTAATTAAACTATGTGGTGCGGCTATAGGGGGCCTACAAGACATTGTGCCCAGGGGCCTCTGAATTATTAATCCGGGCCTGGTGATGGGAAATTCAGATTTCTAACGTGGATGTTAGAACTCAACATTATGTAGTCAGCAATAGTAATTTCAGTCAGTTAAAACATCATCATGATCTGAAAAATGTCTTACAGTAAAGTTTTACAAACTGTAAACGCAACTGAATCATGAATCACTTATTTAAATTTCATTACGATTGTCAGTTATGAAATAAACTTAAGTTTTTCTCCAGATCCTCTCATAAGCCCTCAGTTTACCCGCGCTGCAATTGCTTTAAGATCAGTTTAGTCATACAGCAGGCTGTACCGTTTGTGTTTGGTTCACTGAATCACGCATGCGCAGTATTATCGGTTCACCGACTCTCAATGTAACTTTACTGTTCTAATAACTGCATGAGAGTATATATTGGATTATTTAGTCAGAGGGGGGTATTAGACTTATTACGTAAGAAGTGGGTAAATAATTGCTTACTGGAGACGCGAATCGTTTCAAATGATTCAGTTCAATTTGGTGAACTTGTTCAACCGGTTCACTTAGAAGATCCGGTTACAAAGATTCGTTCGTGATCGCGCTACAGAAATAAAACCCATTACTGGGCACAAATGTGTTAAAGTAATAGTTTTAAGTCTCTGTATTTAATTCTGTCACCGTGCTGCTGTCATGTCCACTTGTTTTTGTCGCGGGAGCAACAGAGAAGATGACTCGAGGAGAGCCGGCTCGATCTGCCCAATGGCGGAAGGAGACTCTGAGGTCCGAAAGGGTCAAACACAAACACCTGCAGCGCGGATTATATTTACTTCTAAAATGCTTACAGTAAGATTATTTATTAAACACATTTACAAATACGAAAACGAAGGAGGTTTTTGCTATAATTCTAGTTATTTTCAGTTAGTTTTGTATGTACACAATACAGTTTCAGTTCTAGTTTTTGAAATAACTCGTTTTTATTTTTATTTCAGTTAACGACAATTATTTTACATTTTAGTTTTCGTTTTTTCGTTAGTTTTCGTTAACTATAATAACCTTGGTATCAACGCTGTGTACGCCAGATTTCACGCACATGTTTGGAAGTACTAACTATTAAATTAACATGAGAATGTGCGTTGGTCCACACCAACTTCAAGTCTGGCGTACATGCATTTCTTGTGTGTGTTGGTTTTATTTCCATTGGCAACTCCTAGAGGCAATTGGCGTTGGCCGAGCTGCACGAGGGCGGGTCTAACCCAGGCTTACTACATGAGCTGCGCACCATGATCGACTATGCTCTTCGGACTACTAAGTCCGTTGCTTGTGCGCTGGGGAGGACGATGTCCACACTTGTGGTTCAGTAACGCCACCTCTGGCTAAACCTGGCTGATATGCACAATGTTGACAAAGTTCGCTTTCTTGACTCGCCCATATCCCAGGCTGGCCTATTCGGCGACACGTCGGTGAATTCACCCAGGAATTCAAGGCGGTGAAAGAGCAGTCGGATGCGATGGGTAATGTCATCAATCGGCGCAGCCGTAAGCCCGCTCCGCCCGCCGAGCCATCTACCTCCGCTGCTCCTGCGCCTCCGGCCAAGCAGGCGCAGAGACAGGCCATCCGGAGAAGAGGAAACTTGCTCTTGCCCCGCTGGAGGGCGGGGCCCGATTACAACGGTACTTTTCAGTGCCACCAAAACATCAATGAAAGAGCACTTTTCCCCTTCCCCGGATGTAACAGCATGAACCTTGCCAGTCCGGGACACGCTGCCTTCTGGCTCGCAGGTTCTACGTGCTTCGCCAGTGGCTCACGAGCGCTGGGGGGACGGTCTCCTTTCCCTCAGCCCTCCAACCCCCTCTCCGGAGTCAGGGTGCGGAGCCAGAGCGAATCGCTCTCCTCACAAATAAAAGACTGGCTAATTTTAGCCCACTCACGGGAACAATTGATTATGCACAGAGACGAGGTGCTTCGGCATCTCCGCCTATTGGGGCTTCAGGTCAACCGAGAAAAGAGCAAACTCGCCCCCGTGCAGAGGATCTCTTGCAATGGAGCTGGACTCGGTCACCATGGTAGCGCACCTCTCCGGGGAACGCGCTCGCCTGTTGCTAGGCTGTCTGAGAGAGCTCGACAGCAAACTAGTGGTCCCACTGAAGTTCTTTCAGAGGCTCCTGGGGCATATGGCATCCGCAGCCGCCGTCATGCCGCTCGGATTGCTCCATATGAGACCACTCCAGCACTGGCTAAACAATTGAGTCCCAAGACGCGCATGGCACGTGGGCACACACCGAGTCTCTGTCACTGCGCTGTGTCGCCGCGCCCTCAGCCCTTGGAACGACCCCTCGTTCCTACAGGCCGGTGTGCCTTTAGGACAGGCATCCAGCCATGTTGTTGTTTCAACAGATGCTTCCAACACGGGTTGGAGGGCCGTGTGTCGCGGGCATGCAGCTGCGGGCCTGTGGAAGGGTGCCCAGTTGCATTGGCATATCAATCGCCTAGAGCTGTTGGCAGTGTTCCTCGCTCTCCACCTCTTTTTTTCGGTGCTGGAGCAGAGAAGACCCCCGAAATTGCCAGATGTGTTGTGCTCTCTTTTCTCCAAGAGAAGCTGGACAGCAGGCTGTCGCCCTCCACTCTCAAGGTTTACATGGCCGCCATCTCCATTTATCATAACGCGGTAGCTGGCGGAACCGTGGGAAAGCACAACCTCATCATCCAGTTCCTCAGAGGTGCTAGGCGAATTAATCCATCCCGCCCCCCTCTCATGCCCTTTTGGAATTTCGCCCTCGTTCTCACGAGTTTGCGCACAGATCCTTTTGAGCCACTCGATTCAGTATCTCTAAGAATTCTGTCCCTGAAGACAGCTCTGCTGGTCGCGTTGGCCTCCATCAAAAGGGTCGGGGACCTGGAGGCATTTTCGGTCAGTGACACGTGCCTGGAATTCGTTCCAGATTACTCACACGTTATCCTGAGACCCCGCCCAGGTTATGTGCCCAAGGTTCCTACCACCCCCTTTAGAGATCAGGTAGTGAACCTGCAAGCGCTGCCCCCGGAGGAGGCAGACTCAGCCCTTTACTTACTTTGTCCAGTTCGCGCCCTGCGCATTTATGTGGACCATACTCAGAATTTTAGATCATCTGAGCAGCATCAGCACGGAAGTGCCTCATCGAAATAAAGATTATCCCACTGGATTGTGGATGCCATTTCACTCGCTTATTCGAGTCGAGGTCAGCCGTGTCCCCCGGGAGTGTGTGCACACTCCACTTGGAGCGTTGCATCCTCTTGGGCTCGTGCATGCGGCGCCTCTCTAAAAGACATTTGTAGAGCTGCGGGCTGGGCGACATCCAACACATTTGCAAGGTTTTACAATCTGCGAGTGGAGCCGGTTTCCTCAAGGGTATTAGGTAACCCTTTGGTGATTGAGGAAACAACTCGGTAGGGTGTTGAAACACGCTTGCTGCGCCATTCTCCCTAACACGGAGATACGTGCGCCTTTTTATCTGTCAGTAAAGTTCCCCGTCAGGTGAGCCCTGCAGATTCCTCCGTGGCCCCCAGCACTGACTCAGCGGAGGAGTCACTTGCTGGTCCACTACGTTGTTGGTCTGCCAGCTGGTCTGCCCGCGTTTTGGGTATAGGTGCCTGCTATGCGTGATCCCCACTAAGCGATCCCATATGCTTATTCCGCCACGGTTAAGTCCCCCCTCTGGGTGGACCCGTGTCTTCCCTCTCCGCTAACCACTTTTTCTATGTGCACTCCCCCTTCTTAGGGCTAGTCCATATGTAAATTCTGCCATCTTATCTCCCCCCTGGGTTAGCAGATGGCCTCCACACCGTCCTCCCTATCGGGATTGCACGCTTCCCAACGTACTGTCGTATTTTCCTAGAATTATCTAGACGCTCACGACTTCCCAAAAATATATCTAAATCCTTAAAACTTCTGTTGAAGTGGGATAAATTAGGGCTGGGGACATGTTGGAGGACCGCGCCTCCCATGATGTGGGTGCGTCACGCTTGCTTGACTATCCCCTCATCGGGGGCATTGGTAAGGTGCAGTCATTATGGCATTTTCCATAGTTCTCCCATACGTGGACTTTCCAAGATCAAATCCACTTATAGCACTGAAGTTCCCCAACCGAAGGGGAACGTTCGAGGTTACAGAAATAACTTCGCTTCCCTTAGCTGTTAGAAAGCCTCTTCAGCTTAAAAGGATGGCGTCTGCTCGGTCCAGGTGTGCTTATATGCTGGGATAATTGGCAATGAAGCACACCTGCGCAAACTTACGCTGCCAATTCATTGCTTTCATTGGCCTGTTCAATACTTTTTCAGACAAGCGGCTTCTGAACCGAATCCTTCCATACGTGGATTTTCCAAGATCAAATCCACTTATAGCACTTCCCTTCCCCTCCTCGGGGAACGAAGGGTTACTTCTGTAACCTCGAAAGTTTTCTACAGTCTATCTCCGATAGGCGCACCTCCAATTCACATTCTGTTCAAAGTTTCTATTTTTGCTTGCTTTTGCCATTGCTTTTTCATTTGGTTTTAGAGTCATTACGATATTCATATGGGGGAAGAGGCAGGAAGGGGTTATGCGCTTGTGTATGTTGCGCTCAGTTTCACGTTAATTCAGATGTACAAAAAGAATATGCGTGGGATTCCGCATACGCAGTGTTTCATACATCTGATTTTTTTTTTACTGCATACGCACATTTTCAGCTTTGTGTGTACTCAATGTTTTAGTATGATTTTAACGAAAGTCTTCATACATGAGGCCCCAGAACAAGAAATCAGCCATTCAAAACTGTAAGAGTGACATGTCTTGTGCATTTTATAGTCTTTGGTGGAACGTAGCCCAGGTTTACATGAACTTCCAGGCAGATGTGTAGAATAAATTTGGAGACACCGATCCAATACCAAGTGAGAGCGCCCCTGCTGCATATAAGTTACATTTTCACACAGTAAAACAGGTCAAATGCTAATCCTGGCAATCGACCAGTAATAACTGTGAAAGGAGCTACTGATATTTTTATGTTTAGAATTAACCTTTTTTTAATCTCATATTTCTGATGTTTACTCTTTTGTCATTTATTTCTTTGTTTGTAAAACATAAATACATTCATATATACTGTTTGTTTGTGCACATCCTTATTATTCATTTGCTTACACAGCAGGCTTTGACGCTCTATATGGACAATATTTGCATCTCTGATGTGAAACTGAAGGATGAACAGTCCATTATTGTTGAAATAAGAGTTGGATATTTTTATTGTTCTAATTGTTTAAATTTCATTCAGTTAAAGCAAAAATGTCCAAATGAGTAAAAACAAAACTAGCTTTTTATAAAAGACTGCAATGTATTAAAATGTAAATAAACTTTTGTTATTGTTGAAATATTAATAATAATAAATGTAGAAATGTTCAAATGTGTCTCAATAACGGCCTTTTTAATACATCTGCATAAAGATAGATTATCCTCAGTATTTAATTTATGAAATTGTTTATTCATTTATTCATTTTCTTGTGGGCTTAGTCCCTTTATTAATCTGGGGTCGCCACAGCGGAATGAACCTCCAACTTATCCAGCAAGTTTTTACGCAGCGGATGCCTTTCCAGCCGCAACCCATCTCTGGGAAATATACACACACACATGTACACACACTACGGGCAATTAAGCCTACCCAATTGACCTGTACCGCATGTCTTTGGACTGTGGGGGAAACCGGAGCACCTGGAGGCAACCCACACGAAGGAAGGGAGAACATGCAAACTCCACACAGAAACGCCAACTGAGCCGAGGTTCGAACCAGCGACCTTCTTGCTGTGAGGTGACAGCACTACCTACTGCGCCACTGCCTCGCATTCATGAAATTATATCATTTAATTTATATCAGAAAACACAAAAGAGATAAAATGCTGGTTTGACATGTTTATTTCAGCTGGTGTTGATGATACATTTCAGTACACAAGTATTGTAAATATTTTAATAACCAACATTATTTTTTTCAAAGAGTAACCTTTATTTAATTTCACTGAGGTAAATAATGTTCAGTGATTCACATTCAACCAGTTATTTTAATATAAAGACATGATAGAAATAATAAAGACAACTCTATAGGTGAAAAACATTTAGCCATCATGCCCATAACCATCATACAGTGAACGGTAAAACACAAGACATTAGGAAAACTCATGTAAAAGAAAAAGATCAAATGCCAGGTATTAATTATACAGACACGGGTTCACAGAAGCTTCACTCACAAGTGACAAAACATTGACATTTTAAATCATTCTGCATAACATATGAGATATCAAAGCTTAATTCAATTAAACCACATGACAGTCAGTTTGATGTGTCCTAAACCACAATACACTAAAAATAGTATTTCAGCCCCATTTAGAGTAAAATGTGGACAAAAAACAGTTTTTTTTTTTTTTTTTATGTAATTTATATGACCAACATTTAGGTGTGTCTATATTTTAACCATTTCTCTAGCTTTTTTACAGTGTAGATAATAATGCATTAATGCCTGCTAAAGTTTAATAGTTTATGTAAAATTATTACTTCAGTGATAAATGAACACATTCCTCATCTTACTTCTTCACTCTGAGGAGTTTCTGCAGATGAAGTTGAGTCTGTCAGTTTCAGGACGGCTGATCCAGGTCTGATTTCCTCCAGACTGAACTGCTCCAGATCTCACTGTGGGCTCACAGTCCTCCTCTGATGTGCCGTTCCCTGGAGCCCAGTTCTGATAGCACACGGTCTGTCCACTCACCCAGAACCAGATGCCCAAAGCACAGGAGTGACGTAAACCCAACCACACCGCCTCAGTAGACGCCAGTTTAACCACGTTCATCACCTTATACTGCATCTCCACTGACTGAACCGAGACCAGATCCACATGATTCTGTCTGCAGTATCTCAGAGCTTCAGACCACGACAGATTCTGCTGGATCACAATCAGTTTATCTGGACACAAAACAAAGCAGAAACTAGAGAGAGACTGATCAACAACAACATGCAGAACAAACACTGTGGAGGAATTTGTCATGTCAGACATGTAGAGTCAACTTTAAGAGATCTGGAGCTGATGATGGATTGAGTGTGTGTGGAGGATCTGCTCACCTTCATGACACACAAAAGGAAGCTGGTTGTAAACACTAAAGTAGTCACCCCATTTTCCCTGTTTAGATGGTTGAATCGCTGCACAGGTTCCATAATCTTTGAAATTATCTGCCCAGTATCTAAATGAGGAATCGCTCTGATCTGACCACTGCCATGGATCACTGAACAGACCGATCCAGACCTCAGACCCAGATGAGTTTCTGTCATTAATGAACTTCTCCAGCTGTTGATTCTCATTCTGGTTCTTCACAGTGACCAGATCAATTTGATTCTGTCTGCAGTAACTCTGAGCGGCTCTCCAGGTCATCATCTGATCAGCAAACACCAGTCCTGTGCTGGCTTTAAGAAAATCATTTAAAACATTATTGTATCAGTTTAGTCACATTCTACTTTATGCTTTGCATATGACCGGAAAAGCTTATGTTATGAAGAGTTGAGTTTTTTTTTAGTTCATTTTGATAATGAATATTATTATGATTACTGATATAATTATTAAAACTATGGCTTTGAAAGGCAATAATTCAAGATATCTTTTTTTTGCCTTTTGGTTCAAAGTAGGTTTGTGATAGATATTGCGACGACCTGACAATTTCTGTATATCTGACTTTAAAAATATATTATTTTGTTAAATGAAAGTTTGTTACTGTAAGGGTTTGTACTCACTGCTATTGCAGATGAAAATACGAGAGTTATTACATGCCTCATCAATCCATTGTCCATTATTCATAACAGTACACTGATCACTGTAGACAGTATCTCCAGATGCCCAGTTCAGAAATGACACAGGATCACCTGAAGACCAATGCCATTTATAAACACTCGTCTTATGAAGACCAATCCAGATGTTCTCAACAAATCCATAATTCAAACTCTTGTTCAGCTGGATCATGTCATTCATGTTGTCAACAGTGGCCAGATCTGTGTATTTCTCTCTGCAGTATCTCTGAGCTTCAGTCCAGTTCTTCCTCTCATTTATAAAGTGATACTGACGCTGAACACATTCAGATATGGAGCAGAGAGCTGTGAGAGAGACACTTTGCTTAAATGCTTTTCAGAACAGTCAAACCTAATGAAACTATAAACCATAAATAAAACTACAAACACACTCACTAATGAGGAGAAGAGGGAAATATAGAGTCTGGGCCATTTCTGAGGAGGAAACATTGAGAAACTTAATTACTTTTAAAACAATCACTGAATAAACAGGATCACAACGTGATTCACAATCATCAAGACAACATGGATTACAGACTGTAGATGTGAGTATTTCTTACCTCAGAGCTGGTGTGTTTCTGTCTTCAGTCTGTTTCTGTCTGCAGCTTCAGGCTGTGATTATTCTATATCTGCCCTTATCTGTTATTCAAATCACATTTGTTTATTATTTAAAAACCCTGTTTCACTTCCTTTATAGACCCTTATTTGCATCATGGCATTTGTCATTCAGTATTAGTAAACATGAAACATGTACAACAAAATTAAAAAACAAACAAACATTATTTTGCACATTATCTGGATCGATGACGGTGGCTAAGAGTTTTTTTTATGGTTTTGTTAATCATGATATGAGCTGAAGTTTAGCCATGAAGCATAAGTGACTATATTGATGAACACTGCTGTCTAAACCCAGAACCCAGAGCTGATGCAAATGAATCTCCTATTCCAAGACAGTTACACTAGGTTCATTGTGCTGACCCCTGATCAGACTTTTTTTTTTGTCAACCAATCAATTAACTTTGTATTTGACTTGTAATATGGTTCAGGCTTCTGGTACAAACACACTCACCAATGAGGAGAAGAGAGAAATAGAGAGTTTGAGCCATTCCTGAGAAAGAAACATTAAACAACTGATTTAATTTCAAAATAATCATTGAATAAACAGGATCATAACATGACTTACAATCATTAAGACAACATTAGTTAAACATTATAAATGTAAGTAGTTCTTACCTCAGAGGTGGTGTTTTTGTCCTCAGTCTGCAGTTTTCGACTTTAACTTTTCTATATCTGCTCTCATCCATCATTCAGATCACATTTGTTTATTATTCTAAAACCCTGTTTCATGTTTCACTTCCTCTATATGTGTTTTTACTCCACCATTTTCCCTTTATTTGCATCATGACATTTGGGTCAATCAATATCAATAATCAAGAATGTACAACTTAATTAAGAAAAAAAAAAACACTGGCCAGATTTTATCTGGGTCTGTATCATAATATCAGCTGATTTATTTGTAATGCTTTTTTGCCTGGTATGAGCTGAAGGTTAGACATGAAGTATAAGTGACTATATTGATAAACACTGCAGTCTACACCCAGAGGGCAGACATGATGCAAATGGATCTCCTGTTCCTAGACAGCTACACTAGCTTCATTGTGCTGACCCTGTCCCTGACTAATTCAATTTTGTAAACCAATCATGTAACTCCATTGTTTGACTGGTAATATGGTTCAGGGTCCTAGTACATCTCTCCAACCTTAACACTTACTACTGTACTCTATGCAACTTAAGAGATCAGACTACTGAGATGTTCTTCAAGAATTTAAACAGGCTTCATCAAAACTGATATCAATAAAACCAAAATGATAAACAACACAAGAAATCTGTTGACTAATGAAAAGTTAAGATAAAATAATTATCTGACAGGCTTGAATGTCTTATCGGGTTTATCAGAGCTTCCAATACATGAATACTTCAACAAGAAAACAGTGGACTCATCCTGGTCTGTGGTTTATTGCTAATTTGGTTTTAGCTTTCCTCATTTGTTTTTCCTGTTGCTGTCATCTTATGACCTCAGTGAACAACAATGTGCTTCTGTGTCAAACCCTACAACAGATCTTTAACCTTGAATATTAAATTTTATATATTATCTACTGTGTATTTAGATGACCATTGGAACAGCAAAGTTTCTCATGAGTTTGTTCAGAGTTTCTTGTTCACATCTAAAAGTGTCTGGACAGTCAGAGGTAGGAATTTTAGCAGTGAAATATAGGGTGACTATACATCTTTGTTCTGTAGATATGTCCTGTTTTTGGGAGTAAAAATTTATTTTACTAATTCTCTTAAAATGTTGGGGATTCAGCTTTTGCTTTCTACCATTTTTGTTAATTGTATGTGTTTTTTGCATTATTTTTAGCTTTCTCTTTATGTCAGACCATGTTGCATGACAATTAGACAACACGATGCTGAGTCAGCAACGCTGATCCTCCGCCCCACCCCTTTCGCAAATCCGCTCGCGAAAAATACACACTTAGGCCCCGTTTACACTAATACGTCTTAGTGTTAAAAATGGCATTTTAGAATGAAAATGATCCACATCCACACCGTGTTTCACCTAGCATTTCTGAACAGCCCTTCGTCCGCTGCAAAAGCACATCATGTAAGCACACACACACACACAGCCACACAAACACAGTCGTGCGCTCGTCTGAGCTCCAGAGAGCAGTGCACATTGGACAGTTTATCAAGGATGTACCCCTGTATGGCATCTGAAAACCTCAGATACTGTTGGTTGTACAAATCTTTTACTGACCAACCTCCTGGGGAAAAAGTGATTGACAAGTGGTAATTTGTGTGTACCGAATATTTATTTATGACTTGATTATGGGTAAAACAAAGACCATGCGGGTCAGGTAGTTGAAACGGTAGGCTACAAATAATTAATTCATTATGAAATAATTAATTATTCAAAAATAATTAACTCACCTCTGCCTACAACACCATCGTCCATTGCGATGTTTCACATTGAAATCATGATCAGCAATGCAACAATTGGCTGAGGGCACAGCAGCGTAATTACGTCATCTGACTAATATTAAATACAACATACATTATACCATGTGATAAATATTACATACAATTCATAATATACTGTTAAATATGAAATGGAATAACTTTCCACTTTTGCTTTGGGCTTTCCACTATAATTTAGCATTTTATTTAGTTATACTTTTAGAGTAAATTTTTTTATTATAGCAGGCTTAAGTATTAAGGATTAAGTTTTTTAAGCGGTGTAAAAAACAAGTTTTAATGACTTAAATTATTTTTGCGTCAATAAAACAGTTTGTAATTCGTAAAAGTGTCTGCAACTTTTGCGAAACAGGAAATCACTGTCATAGTAGCTGTCACACCCAGAGAGACGGATCCAAACGGAAATGCTGTTAACACAAAAGGATTTTATTAACTCTTCAAAACAGTGACTCAAATGAAAATGATGAGATCGCTCGGCGAGAGCGAAAGGTAACACAGCAACAGTTTCCAAATCGGCGGGCGTGAGAGAGGTCAGGCAGGCGAGCATCGATCGGGAGGCAGATGGGATAACAGAGGAAAGTCAAGTTCAGCGTCGGACAGGCGAAGTCAAAGGTAGGTGGCTGGCCGGGGAGAATCCAAAATGAATCAGAAAAAACACAGGCAACCGAGCAAAAACTGGGCAGAAGAGAAAAACAGAATCAGAACATGAAGTAATGCATAACAATGACAGGAATCAAGATAACGTAGCGAGATAGCCTGAATAATGACAGGACACACTAGCGACCAGAAAGTGGGAAAAGGAGAGCTTAAATAGTAAGGAAATTAATGGAGACCGGTAACAGGTGCAGCAAGCCGTGTGCGCACTGATTCGTAATAATGATCAGCTGAGTGCACGCTGCAAGAATGAAAAGCAGGGAGAGAGAAATAAAGAGAAATATCAAGCCAGTGTCCTGACAGTACCCCTCCCCCCAGGCACGCCACTTGGCGTGCCCGAGGTAGAGAGAGACTGGCGATGATGGAACTCCTTAATCAGCGAGGGGTCCAGGATGTCCTGGGCCGGGACCCAACTCCTCTCCTCAGGACCATACCCCTCCCAATCAACTAGATATTGAAATCCCCGTCCTCGGTGTCTGGCCTAAAGGATCCTTTAAACTCTAAAGGCTGGGATATTGTCAATAACAAGGGGAGGGACAGGGGAAGACACATGAGGGGAATGGGGGGAACATAAAACAGGTTTGATTTTGGAAATATGAAAGACAGGGTGTACACGACAGAGGTGTAAGGGCAGCCGAAGGCGGACAGTCACCGGGCTCATGATCTCACTAATGGGGTAGGGCCCAATAAATTTAGGGGCCAATTTTCCTGCTGATCATTTCCTGCCTTAAGAGGTAGATCTTTGGTTGATAACCACACCCGTTTCCCACAGACATACCTGGGAGCCTGCCTACGGTGACGGTCTGCTGCAGCCTTCGTACGTCCCCTGGCCCGAAGCAATGCTTCCCTGGCCCTAGGTGCGTCTGCAACGGTCAATGTATGCTTGGACCGAGGGGACGGCTGCTTCAGAGCCCTGGGAAGGAAACAAAGGGGGTTGATATCCCAGACAACACATGAACGGGGAAAGACCAGTCAAAGATACCAGCAATGAGTTATGGGCATATTCTGCCTATGTGAGCTGTTGACTCCAGGATGAGGGGTTGTGGGACGCCAGACAGCAGAGCATTCGGCCGAGATCCTGATTGGCACGTTCGGTCTGGCCATTGGTCTGTGGGTGGAAGCCTGATGACAGACTGGTGGAGGATCCAATCTGCCGGCAGAACTCCCTCCAGGAATGGGAAACAATCGGAGGCTCCCTGTCAGAGACCACGTCCTCCAGAAGACCATAAATCCAAAAGACGTGGTCCACGACCTCCCGAGCAGTCTCTCTGGCTGAAGGAAGTTTAGGAAGAGGAATGAAGTGGACTGCCTTGGAAAAGCGATCCACTACAATGAGAACCACTGTATTGCCATTTGATGGAGGGAGGACTACCACGAAGTCAATGGCAATATGTGACCAGGGGCGGGAAGGAATGGGGAGGGGTTGTAACAGACCAATGGATGGAGAATTGGAGGACTTGGTTTGAGCACAGATCGAGCATGCCCCCACAAACCGACGAATATCCTCAGCCATGGTGGGCCACCAAAACCGCTGGCGGATTGCAGCCAGCGACCTCCTCACCCCTGGGTGGCAGCAGATTTTAGAAAAGTGGCCCCACCGGAGACCGGCAGTGCGAACCGCATCACGAACAAAGAGCAGACCCGCTGGGCATTTACTGGACACCTCAACCCCAGCCTGGGCTCGTTTGACATGCTCCTCAATTCCCCAGGAGATCGCCCCCACCACACATCTGGAAGATATGATGGTATCGGGAGGGGAAGGTTCTGCTGAAGAACCAAAACAGCGAGACAAGGCATCAGGTTTGGAATTTTTGGAGCCTGGTCTTTACGACAAGGTGAAGTTGAAGCGCCCAAAAAACAGAGCCCTGCAGGGCTGCCTGGCATTTAGACGTTTGGCCGTCTGTATGTACTGCAGGCTCCTGTGATCAGTCCACACAAGAAAGGGTACTGCCGCCCCCTCCAACCAGTGGCGCCACTCCTCCAAAGCCAACCGGACTGCCAACAGCTCCCGATTGCCGACATCATAGTTTTGTTCTGTGGGAGACAAACAGTGTGAAAAATACGCACAAGGATATAATTTGTTGTCTTGAGCAGTTTGAGAGAGGACCGCTCCAACACCTACCTCTGAGGCATCGACCTCCACAACAAATTGTTGGGAAGGGTCTGGTGTAATAAGGATCGGTGCAGAGGTGAACAGAGATTTTAAATGATCAAAGGCAGTTTGGGCAGCCATAGACCAACCAAACCTGACCCTGGTAGAGGTCAGTGCAGTCAGGGGAGCCGCCACCCGCCTGAAATTCCTGATAAATTGCCGGTAAAAATTGGCGAAGCCCAGGAACTACTGTAACGTCTTTCGGGAGTCGGGTGGCGGCCAGTCGTAGACAGCCCTAACCTTCGCAGGGTCCATGCGAAGTCCCTCAACTGAAATTATGTGTCCCAAGAAGGAAACTGACTGGACATGGAATTTGCACTTTACATTTACACTCCGCCTTTACATACAGCTGATTCTCCAGCAGCCGTTGTAGCAATCGCCGAACGTGTTGGACACGTTCCTGCATGGTGGAAGAAAAAATAAGAATGTCATCCAAATAAACAAAAACGTTTGAGGTTACAAAAGTAACCCTCCTCTGGGAATAGAAATGCACGTATGGGGAGGATTCGGTTCAGAAGCCGCTTCTCTGAAAGAGTATTGAACAGGCCAATGAAAGCCAATGAATTGGCAGCGTTAGCTTGCGCAGGTGTGCTTCATTGCCAATTATCCCAGCACATAAGCTCACGTGGAGCGAGCAAACGACATCCTTTTAAGCTGAAGAGACTTTTACAGCTAAGGGACAGTCATTATGGCGATGGAATATAGCATTTGCGTTTCCCTCCTCGGGGAACGAAGGGTTACTTCGGTAACCTCGAACGTTCACCTTCGGGTGGGGAACTCCAATGCTATAGGTGGATTTGATCTAGAAAATCCACCTATGGGAGAACTATGGAAAACGGCAAAATGACTGCACCTTACCACCGCCTCCGATGAGGGGATAGTCAAGCAAGCGTGACGTACCCACTTCATGGGAGGCGCGGCCCTCCAACGTGTCCCTGGCCCTAACTTATCCCACTTCAAAGGAAGTTTTACGGAATAGGTATATTTTTTGGGAGTCGCTAGCGTCTAGATAATTCTAGGAAATACAACAGTACGTTGGGAAGCGTGCAATCCCGGTAGGGAGGACGCTGCGGAGACTATCTGCACCCAATCGGGGAGATAAAATGGCAATTACATATGGACTAGTCCTAAGAAGGGGAAGTGCACATAAGGAGGTGGTTAGCGTATAGGGGAGGCACGGGTCCACCCAAGAGGGGGGACTGAACCGTGGCGGAATAAGCATATGGGATCGCCTAGTGGGGATCGCACATAGCAGGCACCTATACCCAAAACGCAGGCTGACCAGCGGGCAGACCTACAACGTAGTGGGCCAGCAAGTGACTCCTCCGCTGAGTCAGTGATGGGGGCCATGGAGGAATCTGCAGGGCTCACCTGACAGGGAACTTACTGACAGACAGGGAGGTACACATCTCTCCGTGTTAGGGAAAAATGGCACCGCAAGCATGTTACAACACCCCACCAAGTTGTTTCCTCAATCACCAAGGGTTACCTAATACCCTTGAGGAAACCGGCTCCACTCGCAGATTGTAAAACCTAGCAAATGTGTTGGGTGTCGCCCAGTCCGCAGCTCTACAAATGGATTGCACATGCACTCCCGGGGGACACGGCTCGCCTCTGCTCAAATAAGCACATGAAAAGGCCTCCACAATCCAGTGGGATAATCTTTGTTTGGATACGGCACTTTCCTGCTGCCGACCGCCATAACAGACAAAGAGCTGCTCAGATGATCTAAAGTACTGAGTAGGCTTGGGCGGTATCCAAATTTTGATACCGTCAAACTGCCTCCATATTTTACCCCAGTATCCGGTATAACCGGCGTAATAAAAAAAATTATGACGTAAGGCTCAGACAGCGTCACCAAACTGTTGGCTTGAGCCTAAACCATTCAGAAACTGAATACCTTATATGCGACCTTAGGCTCGCGGTCAGAGAGAGAGAGAGCGCCAAGCGACGCACAGCACCTCTCTCTCTCTTTCTCTCTCTCTCACACACATACACACACACATCTCTCCCGCGATTTATTCAGAAATTTACTCCCACACTGTAAGAAATCTGGCCGGCTCCCGCGGAACAGCAGCGGGAATGCAGAGAGCTGTCATCTCAGCACTCTATAGGTCTAGGTACATGCACTTCGCCTTTTGAAAAGAAATCTTGCTTAACAAATCAAATTAAAATTACCTTTAAATGATGACGGGTATTTTGGCTGTAACTAAATTAAGATAAAGGCTGTGCAAGATGTTTCTCCACTTCTATTCACAATCTGGCATTAGGGCGGCGGTGAAGCTGAATATTAAAAGAATAATGCCACCATTAGCCTGTATACTCGGTCTACATTATGATTATATGGTTTAATTAATATTTATTTATAATTTAAAAACCCTTTACTCACCAAGATTTGGTTACGTGTGTTGGTGGAGAAACATTATTAAATCCACTGGCTTTAGCGCAGTCTCTCACTCATGGTGCGTCCAGCAACTAAACCACCCTTTCCTGCGGCTACAGGCCGAGATGCACAGTTCTGATCTGGCTGATTTTGCAAGTTTTAGGTAGGATTGTTTGTTCATCTACCAGTCAGGAACATCCATTTAATTTGCCATGACAGCAGTTTCAGTGTAGCGAATGGCCTCTTCATTTTACCTGTCAGCTTGCGGTTTAGGGCTCTACCGTAATACGCAGTGTATGAGCGATCGCAAGATACCTGCGGCTGGAATAACCGCTCTTTCTGAGCTAGTGACTGACTTGACCACCGTCAAAATTCTCTTTTTTTACTACTTCGTCATCAATTGCTTCACCTTTGCAGGGATGGATTTTAATGCAGGGATTTGGGTTTTTTCAGGTCTCGCCGGGTTCGGGCAAAGATCTTCAGCTCTAATGCAGACCTCTCGTTCATATTAACCACGTCTCCCTTCTGTTCAGTCAAAACCGTAAATACTGCCAAACTGCAGGACACTTTGAAGCGCGACTCGTCACGTCACCTCTCCCTGTCCCTCTCCCCCCTCCCTCTCACCCTCTCCCCCTCCCTCTTCCTCTCTCTCTCTCCTCCACACTGACCCGTGATGACAACCACACATACGTTTTTGTTGGCATTAAATAAAGGATATTTAATATTTTATGACGGTATAACGGTATTGAAACTGACATCGTTGCGATTTTTAGATCCCGCGGTATACCATAATACCGTAATACCGCCCAAGCCTAGTACTGAGTACGGTCCACATAGATGCGCAGAGCGCAAACTAGACAGAGTAAGTAAAGGGCTGGGTCTGCCTCCCCCTGGGGCAGCGCTTGCAGGGTTACTACCTGGTCTCTAAAGGGAGTGGTAGGAACCTTGGTCACATAACTCGGGCGGGGTCTCAGGATAAAGTGAGAAAAATCCGGCCCGAATTCCAGGCATGAGTCACTGACCGAAAATGCCTCCAGGTCCCCGACCCTCTTAATGGAGGCCAACGTGACCAGCAGAGCTGTCTTCAGGGACAGAAATCTTAAGGATACTGCTTCGAGTGTCTCAAAGGGATCTGTACGCAAGCTCGCGAGGACGAGGGTGATATCCCAAGAGGGCATGAGAGGGGGGCGAGTTGGATTAATTCGCCTAGCACCTCTGAGGAACCAGATGATGAGGTTGTGCTTTCCCACGGTGCCGCCAGCTACCGCGTCATGATAAGTGGAGATGGCAGACACGTAAACCTTGAGAGTGGAGGGCGACAGCCTGCTCTCCAGTTTCTCTTGAAGGAAAGAGAGCACAACACTGATCTGGCAGGTTTGGGGGTCTTCTCTGCGAGAGACTCGCCATTCAGTGAATAGACTCCTCTTCAGGGTGTAGGCGCACCTCGTGGAAGGGGCTCTACCTGAGTGATGGTCTCAACCACCACAGACAGTAGGTTACCTAAGTCTTCCTCACCTTTAGGGACCACACGTGGAGGTTCCAGAGATCGGGGCGAGGGTGCCAGATGGTGCCCTGTCCCTGAAAGAGTAGGTCCTCTCTCAAGGGATCCGCCAGGGGAGGGCCGTTGCGAGGAGGAAGAGCTCTGATATCCAGGTCCGGTTGAGCCAGAGGGGCGCAACTAGCAGAACCTGCTCCTCGTCCTCCCTGACCTTACACAAGAACTGCGTGAACAGGCTCACTGGGGGAAACGCATAACTGCGTATGCCCCGAGGCCAGCTGTGGGCCAGTGCATCCGTGCAGAGAGAGCCCTCGGTCAGGGAAAAGAACAACTGACAATGAGTGTAAGCAAACAGATCGATCTGGGCCTCCCTGAAACGCGCCCATATCAGCTGGACAGACTCGGGGGGGAGCCTCTATTCTGCAGAGTGAATTTGCTGCCATGAGCGCACATCGGCTGCACGGTTGAACATACCTAGGATGTGAGTGGCGTGCATCGATTTCAGCCGCGGATGACTCCAGAGGAGCAGACGACACAGCGCAGTGACAGAGACTTGGTGTGTGCCTGCATGCCATGCGTGTATTGGGACTCGATCTTAAAGCCAGTGCTGAAGTGGTCTCGTATGGAGCAATCCGAGCGGCGTGACAGCTGCAGCGGTGCCATATGCCCCAGGAGCTTCTGAAAGTAATTTAGTGGGACCACTATTTTGCTGTCGAGCACCCTCAGACAGTTCAGCAACAGGCGAGCGCGCTCTCCGGAGAGGCGCGCTACCATGGTGAATTAGTCCAGCTCCATCCCGAGAAAGGAGATCCTCTGCACAGGGGTGAGTTTGCTCTTTTCTCGGTTGACCTGCAACCCCAACAGGCGGAGGTGCCGGAGCACCTTGTCTCTGTGCATAGTCAATTGCTCCTGCGAGTGGGCTAAATACAGCCAGTCATTGAGATAATTGAGTATGCAGATGCCTGCGAGCCGAAGGGCCGCTAAGGCACCCTCCGCGAGTTTGGTGAAGACCCACGAAGACAGAGAGAGCCCGAAGGGGAGGACCTTGTATTGCCATGCTCGACCTTCGAACGCAAACCGCAGAAACTGGCGGTGGCGCGGAAGAATGGAGACATGAAAATACGTGTCCATCAGGTCTATGGCTGCAAACCAATCCTGAGGACAAACGCATCAGAGGATGCGCTTCTGCGTAAGCATTTTGAACGGCAGCTTGTGTAGACAGCGGTTCAAATCGCGCAGATCTAGGATTGGTCGTGACCCACCGCTCTTTTTGGGTACGATGAAGTACGCGCTGTAAAACCGGCTCTTCATCTCAGCTGGAGGTGAGGACGCTGGGGGTTAGACCGACCCTCGTGCTCGATTGCACCCTTCGCCAGGAGGGCAGCAATCTCCTCTCGCAAGACAGGGGCGGACAGGGGGTTGATCCTGGTGAAATACACACCCTTGTACTTGGGGGGCCGTTTCGCGAATTGAATCGCATAGCCGAGTCTGATTGTGCATATGAGCCACCGCGAGGGGCTGGCCCACACTAAACAGGCAGGCAGAGCCCTAGCTAATGGCGTCATTGCTACAACCGCTGACGTACCACTGGTGTGGCAGCGCGGAGCAGGTGTGCTGATCCGGGAAGCGCGAGGGTCCCGCAGAAGAGCTAGAGGAGAGTGATTCGCTCTGGCTCCGCACCCTGACTCCGGAGAGGGGGCTTGAGGGCTGGGGGAAAGGAGACCGTCCCCCCAGCGCTCGTGAGCCACTGGCGGAGCATGTAAACCCTGTGAGCTGGGAAGCAGCGCGTCCCAGACTGGCAGGGTTCGAGCTGTCACATCCGGGGAAGAGGAAAAGTGCTCTTTCATTGAAATTTTGGTGGCACTGAAAAGTACCGTGGGGATATGGGCCCCGCCCTTTAGCGGGGAAAGAGCAAGTTTCCTCCTTTCTGGATGGCCTGTCTCAGGAACGCTTCGCTGTCCGTTTACCAGACTTAATGGCGCCCTGGACAGGAGGGGCTGCCGGCTTTCGACGTGCGGAGGCGGGGCAGCACTCGTTGGCGGGCGCCCTCAGCAAGGAGCAGCGGAGGTGGATGGCTCGGCGGGCGGAGCGGGCTTATGGTCCCGCCGATAGATGACATTACCCATCGCATTCGACTGCTCTCTCACCGCCTTGAATTCCTGGGTGAATTCACCGACGGTGTCGCCAAACAGGCCAGCCTGGGATGTGGGCGAGTCAAGAAAACAAACTTTCTTGACATCACGCATATCAGCCAGGTTTAGCCAGATGTGGCATTCTAGGACCACTAGTGTGGACATCGTCTTCCCCAGTGCACACGCCGTGGACTTAGTAGTCTGGAGAGCATAGTCGGTCGCGGTGCGCAGCTTGTGTAACAAGCCTGGGTTAGACCCACCCTCGTGCAGCTCGGCCAGTGCCTGCGCTTGGTAGCACTAGTAGGTGGTCATCGCATGCAAGGCGGAGGGACACGCAGCGCGGGCAGAGAAAGGTGCCCTCCAAGACTGCGTGAGCCTACTGTGCACCTCCGGGAAGAAGGGGACGAGAGGCTTCGAAGGCTTTGCCTTCTGGTCCCCTACGTAACACCCATCTAGTCGGTCTGGCTGACAAGCTGGGGGATGAACCATCTCTAACCCTACGGCCGAAGCAGCCTGGGAAAGCACGGCTAACATGTCCACTTCAGGATCCGTTTTGACGGCGCTCACTTGCCCAGAGGGGGCGAGCGGGTCTGAATCATCGTCGGACAGTGAAAGCCCACCCTCCGATGCCGCTGAGGACATCTGGTCTCCGGTGTCAGCGAGCGTGAGAGCTACCATCTGGTTAGACGGATCACTCCCAGTGCCCGAAGCTTGGATGGAGCGATTGGAGGAGCAGAAGGTCCGCGAGCCCTTAGGCGGCGGATTATCTCCCGATGAGACCCTCGGGAGGGTCAGAGCAGGAGGCAACTGGGGTGGCTCGCTCTCTTACGAAAGCTAGCCACGATCTCAACGGTCATGGCATCGCAATGACGACATGAACCGCCCCCGAGCACCACATTAACATACTGGACCCCCAAACATGTAATACAGTGATCGTGTCCATCATCCGGAGCCAGGAAACCCCCGCAACCAGAAACGCACAGTTGGAGCGCCATCCTGAAAAGGACGTGCTGCACGACTGTGTTGCTCTTTTAGGAAAGTTGCAACTATACGCACCGGTCTCAAATAGCAGGACAAGATATCCAAAATGCTCAGTGGGCGTGTTGAATGCGGTCTTCCATTCGTCACCCTCCCTCATATGGACGAGATGGTATGCATTGCGTAGGTCCAACTTTGTGAAAAATCTTGCCCCCTGAAAGAGATCGAAGGCCAAAGACATAAGCGGTAGGGGGTACCGAATTTTAATGGTTATGTCATTCAAACCTCGATATTCTATGCAGGGGCGCAGAGAACCATCCTGTTTCTTCACAAAGAAGAACCCCGCTCCAGCCAGAGAGGAGGAGTGAAGAATGATACCAGCTGCCAGGGACTCCGTTAAATATTTATCCATGGCTGCTCGTTCTGGAGCAGACAAGGAGAAAAGACGACCCGAGGCGGGGAAGTGCCTGGGAGGAGGTCAATGGCACAATCATATAGTCTGTGAGGAGGAAGAGATACAGCACTGGACCTACTGAAGACCCCCCGGAGATCATGGTAAGTGTCCGGAACACAGGATAAATCAGACTCCTCCTCCAGTGAAGACAGACAAAGAGAAACGGGAGAAGGAGCAGACAACAGGCAATGTGCATGGCAATACAGGCTCCATGACTACACAGAATTATCTGCCCAGGTAATGCAGGGACCATGATGGGATAACTAGGGATGGCCGAAAACTATGGGAGTGGTGGGTGATTTATAAACCAAAAAACTAAGCTCCTCTCTGTGGTTGCCAGAAGTGACCACACTCACCCAGTTGGTAACGGAGGTGATGGTGACGATGGGTCGGCCATCAAGAGCGAGGGCAGTAACAGGGGATTTAAGGGGTAAGATGTTGATACCTCTGGAGCGAGCCCAGTTCTCATCAATAAAATTCCCCTCTGCCCCAGAGTCAATCAAAGCTGTACCTTTAAAAGAGACATTGTTAACAATGACAGACACAAACAATTGAGTACATGAACCCTGAGCTGGGGAGGTGGAGGTACCGCTCGCCAGGACTCCCCCGGCTACAGACGAGTGATGGCTTTTAATGGACAGGAAGCTGCTTGATGGCCCTGCCCACCACAGTAAAGGCAGAGACCTGCCCCCAGGCGTCGCTGTCTCTCCTTGGCGGTCAGGCAGTAGCGACCCAAGACCATGGGTGTTCAGTGTCATCTACCGTGTCTATGGCCGTAGGAAGAGAAATGGGAACCGGGGTTTCAGACCTGGGCTGGACTAACAGGCCCCGCACACAACGCCGTAACTCCATCCTGGCGTCCAGTCGAATGGCCAAGATGATTAGCTCATCCTTCACCTCCTCCATGAGGCCCTCCAGTAAGCAGTAAGGGCTTCAGTATTCCAATTACACGTGGCAGCCAGGGTCCTAAATTCAACAGCATAATCTGCCACAGAACGCTTTCCTTGTTTAAGGGATGCCAGCAGCCGAGAAGCCTCTTTGCCAAAAACAGATCTTAAATGCTGAGAAATCTGAACAGCACCAGGCTTGGGATTCCCATACTGCCACACCCCAGTCACGTGCCCGACCAGTCAGAAGGGAGATGACAAATGCCACCTTTGCACAGTCAGAAGAGTATTTTCTGGGCTGAAGTGAAAATACCACCTCACACTGGATAATGAAAGAACGACACTGGGTGGACTCACCGGCATAGACAGGCGGATTATTGATTCGTGGCTCCGCAATGGGCGAGGCCATCGTGGATGCGAGTCGATAAGCTTCGAGCGCCGCATGACTGAGATGGTGAAGTCGCTCCGTAAGTTCTGCTACTTGGGCATTTAAAGTCTCCACTGACTGTCGGGCAATGAATAACTCCTCTTCATGACGGCCCAACATTGCTCCTTGAAGCTCCACTGCAGAGCGCATCGCAATCTGCTGGATCCATGAAAGCTAGTGTGTCATGTCACACCCGGAGAGACGGATCCAAACGCAAATGCTGTTAACACAAAAGGATTTTATTAACTCTTCAAAACAATGACGAGCCGAGGCTCATGACTCAAATGAAAATAATGAGATCGCTCAGCTAGAGCGAAAGGTAACGCGGCAACAGTGTCCAAATCAGCGGGCGTGAGAGAGGTCAGGCAGGCGAGCATCGATCGGGAGGCAGATGGGATAAAGGAGGAAAGTTAAGTTCAGTGTCGGACAGGCAAAGTCGAAGTTAGGTGGCTGGCTGGCGAGAATCCAAAATGAAACAGAAAAAACACAGGCAACCGAGCAAAAAGAGATAGCCTGAATAATGACAGGACACACTAGCGACCAGAAAGTGGGAAAAGGAGAGCCTAAATAGTAAGGAAATTAATGGAGACCGGTAACAGGTGCAGCAAGCCGTGTGCGCACTGATTTGTAATAATGATCAGCTGAGTGCACGCTGCAAGAATGAAAAGCAGGGAGAGAGAAATAAAGAGAAAGATCAAGCCAGTGTCCTGACAGTAGCTGTCAAAACGTGCATGACTGCATAAGTTATTATTCCTTTAAAAAAAGAATGAGAATATTAGGCTTGTCTATTTTCACACAGAAATATAAATAATATAAATACTGTTTTTTATCTATTTCTGATTTTCTGAAGTGTATACATCTACTACTGTAAGAAAATCAGCATTTGGAACAAATGAAATAAAAATAAGCCAATCTAATTCTGTTTATGTGAAATGAGCCTGCTGCTAGCAGGTTTGAGCTACCAGAATTGTTGCTATGGCAACAACTTTCAGATGAGTTTAGAAGAATTCAAAGGTTGTGACATTTTTCACTCAGTAAAATAGGTAAATGTTAATAATAGTACTGTCGATTTACCAGGATTACATTGTGAAAGTGCAATATATATATATATATATATATATATATATATATATATATATATATATATATATATATATATATATATATATTTATATATATATTTATATATATGTGTGTGTGTGTGTGTGTTTTCATTTTTATGTATATGTACTAGGGTTGGGCCGATAGACAGTGCCACAGTCCATCGCCGATGACCAATAGACAACACGATGCTGAGCCAGCATTACCGATCCCCCGTCCCGTTGCAAACCTGCTCGCGAAAAATACACACTTAGGCCCCATTTACACTAATAAGTCGTAGTATTAAAATGCCATTTTGGAATGAAAATGATCCACATCATGTTTTACCTAGCATTTCTGAACAGCCCTCCGTCTAGAGGAACAGCTCCGAAAAAGCACATCACATGACCACACACACACAGCCACACACTGTCATGCGCTCGTTTTAGCTTTAAAAAGCAGTGCACGTCAGACAGTTTATCAAGGATGTACCACTCTATGGCATCTCACTATAGTTGTTAATCATGATATTTAATTAATCTTGTCTCTATCACTCAACTCTTTGGTCTTTAAAATTTGATGTCAAATTGGTCAACATCGCCTAACCCTAGTGTTTATTCATTCATTCATTCATTTTCTTGTCAGCTTAGTCCCTTTATTAATCTGCGGTCGCCACAGCGGAATGAACCGCCACCGTAATATGTACTGTATATATATATATATATATATATATATATATATATATATATATATATATATATATACACATACACACACACACACACACACATATACACATTTATTTAATTTTTTTTTTTTCAATGACATCACAAGACTGTCAGTTTGATGAGTCCAAAACCACAATACACTAAAAATAGTATTTCAACCCAATTTTGAATCAATTGTGGATATGGATAAATCCAGTTGCTTTTTTATTGTTATTTATGTATATAATAGGAGCAACATTTGGGTTGTCTATATTTTACCCAAAATTAGTTGAAATAGCCCATTTTTGTACAGTCTAGTTTCATAAATATTGTAAATCCCCACAAAGCTGTGCTTCAGATATGCTCATCACTATCATAAAGCATTAATGCCTGCTTAAGTTGAATATTTTATGTAAAATTATTACTTCAGTGACAATGAACACATTCCTCATCTTACTTCTTCACTCTCAGTAGTTTGTGCAGATGAAGTTGAGTCGGTCAGTTTCAGGACGGCTGATCCAGGTCTGATTTCCTCCAGACTGAACTGCTCCAGATCTCACTGTGGGCTCACAGTCCTCCTCTGATGTGCCGTTCCCTGGAGCCCAGTTCTGATAGCACACGGTCTCTCCACTCACCCAGAACCAGATGCCCAAAGCGCAGGAGTGACGTAAACCCAACCACACCGCCTCAGTAGAAGCCAGTTTAACCACGTTCATCACACGACGCTGCATCTCCACTGACTGAACCGAGACCAGATCCACATGATTCTGTCTGCAGTATCTCAGAGCTTCAGACCACGACAGATTCTGCTGGATCACAATCAGTTTATCTGGACACAAAACAAAGCAGAAACTAGAGAGAGACTGATCAACAACAACATGCAGAACAAACACTGTGGAGGAATTTGTCATGTCAGACATGTAGAGTCAACTTTTAGAGATCTGGAGCTGATGATGGATTGAGTGTGTTTGGAGGATCTGCTCACCTTCATGACATATAAAAGGATACTGATGGTAAGGACTAAAGTAGTCACCCCATTGTCCCAATGTTTTCGGTTCAATCACTGCGTTGTATGCAACTTTTGGATTATTAGGGGCCCAGTATCTGAATGAGGAGTTGCTCTGATCTGACCACTGCCATGAGTCTCTGAACAGACCGATCCAGGCTGCTGAATTTCTGTCATTAATGAACATCTCCAGCTGTTGATTCTCATTCTGGTTCCTCACACTGACCAGATCAATGTGATTCTGTCTGCAGTAGCTCTGAGCGTCTCTCCAGTTCATCTCCTGATTGACAAATACCAGTCCTCTGCTCACTTTAATAAAATCAATTAAAACATAACATTATCAGTTTAATCTTACTCTGCTGTATGCTCTGGTTGTGAACAGAAACAGCACTGAAGTTTAAGAAAAAAAATGTTATGAAGAGTTGAGTTGTTATGAGTTCATGTTGATTATAGATTTTACTGCAATTACCATTTCAAGTCTTTAAACTATGCCCTGCTAGACCATAACATATTGAACTATAAATTAAACATCTGTATTTGGCCCAATGCCAACTCTATTTTTGTACTCCTTCCCTTTGGCCCTTGAAAGAGTGTGATGGGGAAGGGCTTCAAAATTTACCCCTAAGAGTTGGGACAGCACTACAATACCTGCACACGTCATCATACGTCATCGCAAACTCTTGCTCCATATGAGATCAGACGGTGGCGACTGCTGTAGTGATTCCAGTTGTGATATTTTTTGGTATTTATCTTCAGGAAATCACTGAATGCATATATCATGTTACAATGACGATATAATGTGGCAATAAGATCGTAACTATACTGTACATTTACACAGTCGCCATATTCATCTATGTAAACACACCAAAAACAACATTAACATTACAGTAGACACTGTAAAAAGCTCATTCCCAGCCACTAGACTTTTCTGGCAGGGTATTCAAGTGTCATCAAGTGTCAGAATGTTGTGGGACTGCTGAACAGGAGTTATTATTAGCGAGTATACTTAGTGGAACTTAGCGGTTTTTAATTTATTGTTTTTTTTTTTTTTTTAAAGCATGATGGTAAAACACGAACGCAGTTATTATTATATAAAAATATGAGCTTGTTTTCTGTAAAAATTCATAATAATGACAAAAAATATTTATTTGTGGATCTCCTGACTTCTGGGTGCTGCGATCCTGCTGTTGTGGCTGGTGTATTCTGGGAAATTTTCTTACCCCTTGGTTACGAGTGTATTCCTGAAAAATATTTGTTTGAAGGGCTATTCACCCCTTCCCCTTAGCCCTATGCCTTTAAGCTAAAGAGAATTGGGACAGGGGAAGAGCTAATGTGTAGAATTGGGATTGGGCCTTTATGTTTGCCTTTCAGTCCATAGTAGGTTTGTCATACATATTTGCTACAATATTACATATTAGATCTTACTTAAAAAATATATATATAATGTTTACTATTGTTACATTTAAAAAAATTTTAGGCATCTTTTGTTAAATGAATGTTTGTCATTGTAGGGGTTTGTACTCACTGTTGTAGCAGATGAAGACACGAGTATTACTACATTTCTCATTAATCCATTGTCCATTATTCATAACAGCACACTCATTACTGCTGTTGGGTTGTTCAGATGCCCAGTTCAGAAATGACACAGGATCACCTGAAGACCAATGCCATTTATAAACACTCGTCTTGTGAAGACCAATCCAGATGTTCTCAACAAATCCATAATTCACACTCTTGTTCAGCTGGATCATGTCATTCCTGTTGTCAACAGTGGCCAGAACTGTGTAATTCTCTCTGCAGTATCTCTGAGCATCAGCCCATTCCTTTTTCTCATTTATAAAGTGATACTGACGCTGAACACATTCAGATATGGAGCAGAGAGCTGTGAAAGAGACACTTTGCTTTAATGATGTTCAGAACAGAGTCAAACCTAATGAAACTATAAACCATAAATAAAACTACAAACACATTCACCAATGAGGAGAAGAGGGAAATATAGAGTCTGAGCCATTTCTGAGGAAGAAACATTAAACAACTGAATTAATTTCAAAATAATATTTGAATAAACATTATCATATGATTCACAATCATCAAGACAACAATGATTACAGACTGTAGACATGAGTAGTTCTTACCTCTGAAGTGGTGTGTTTCTGTTCTCAGTCTGATGTTTCTGTCTGCAGCTTCAGATTGTGATTATTCTATTTATGCGCTCATCTGTCATTCAGATCACATTTGTTTATTATTCTAAGCCTCCGTTTCACTTCCTTTATAGGCCCTTTTTTACATCCTGCTATTTGTGTCAGTCAGTATCAGTAAACATGAAACATGCACAACGTAATAAAAAAATAATAATTAAAAAAAACATTGTTTAACCACATTATCTAGATCTGACAGTGGCTAGATTTTTTTTTTGTGGTTTTGTTAATGATGATTTAAGCTGAAGGTTGGCCATGTGGCATAAGTGGCTATATTGATAAATTGCTGTCTAAACCCAGAGGCTAGAGCTGATACCTGATCAGACTGGTTAGATTTTGTCAACCAATCATGTAACTTCATTGTTTGACTATGGTTCAGGCTCCAGGTACATTTATCCAAAATAAAGAGATCAGACTACTGAGACGTTCTTCAAAATTTTGAACAGGCTTCACCACAAATATAAATAAAAACAAAATGATAAACAACACAAGAAATCTGTGGGGTTATATGAAAGTCCTGAATGTTTTTTTAATGTTTATCAGAGCTGTCAATACCTGAATACTTCAACAAGAAAACGTTCGAGGTTACAGAAGTAACCCTTCGTTCCCCGAGGAGGGGAACGGAAGTGCCATGAATGGGAGGATTCGGATCAGAAGCCGCTTATCTGGAGAGTATTGAACGGGCCAATGAATGAAATTAATTGGCAGCGTAAGCTTGCGCAGGTGTGCGACATCTGCAATTATCTCAGCATATAAGCACACCTGAAGCCAGCAGACGCCATCCTTTTAAGCTGAAGAGACTTTCAAACAGCTAAGGGACAGTCATTATGGCGACGGAATATGGCACTTCCGTTCCCCTCCTCGGGGAACGAAGGGTTACTTCTGTAACCTCGAACGTTCCCCTTCGGTTGGGGAACTTCAGTGCCATGAATGGGAGAATATGGAAAGCGCCATAATGACTGCACCTTACCAACACCCCCGATGAGGAGATAGTCAAGCAAGCGTGACGCACCCACATCATGGGGGGCGCGGTCCTCCAACGTGTCCCTGGCCCTAATTTATCCTACTTCAACAGAAGTTTTACGGATTTAGATATATTTTTTGGGAAGTCGTGAGCATCTAGATAATTCTAGGAAATACGACAGTACGTTGGGAAGCGTGCAATCCCGATAGGGAGGACGCTGCGGAGGCCATCCGTTACCCAAGGGGGGGATAGATGGCAGAATTTACCTATGGACTAGCCCTAAAAAGGGGGAGTACGCATAGCAAAAGAGTGGTTAGCGGAGAGGGAAGACACGGGTCCACCCAGGGGGGGGACTTAACCGTGGCGGAATAAGCATATGGGATCGCCTAGTGGGGATCACGCATAGCAGGCACCTATACCCAAAACGCGGGCTGACCAGCGGGCAGACCTACAACGTAGTGGGCCAGCAAGTGACTCCTCCGCTGAGTCAGTGCTGGGGGCCACGGAGGAATCTGCAGGGCTCACCTGACGGGGAACTTTACTGACAGATAAAAAAGGCGCACGTACCTCCGTGTTAGGGAGAATGGCGCCGCAAGCGTGTTTCAACACCCTACCGAGTTGTCTCCTCAATCACCAAAGGGTTACCTAATACCCTTGAGGAAACCGGCTCCACTCGCAGATTGTAAAACCTTGCAAATGTGTTGGGTGTCGCCCAGCCCGCAGCTCTACAGATGTCTGTTAGAGAGGCGCCGCGTGCACGCGCCCAAGAGGATGCAACGCTCCGAGTGGAGTGTGCACGAACTCCCGGGGGACACGGCTGACCTCGACTCGAATAAGCGAGTGAAATGGCATCCACAATCCAGTGGGATAATCTTTGTTTTGATACGGCACTTCCCTGCTGCCGACCGCCATAACAGACAAAGAGCTGCTCAGATGATCTAAAATTCTGAGTACGGTCCACATAAATGCGCAGAGCGCGAACTGGACAAATTAAAGAAAGGGCTGGGTCTGCCTCCTCCGGGGGCAGCGCTTGCAGGTTCACTACCTGATCTCTAAAGGGGGTGGTAGGAACCTTGGGCACATAACCGGGGCGGGGTCTCAGGATGACGTGAGAGTAATCCGGCCCGAATTCCAGGCACGAGTCACTGACCGAAAATGCCTCCAGGTCCCCGACCCTCTTGATGGAGGCCAACGCAACCAGCAGAGCTGTCTTCAGGGACAGAAATCTTAGAGATACTGATTCGAGTGGCTCAAAGGGATCGGATCGCAGACTCGTGAGAACGAGGGCGAGATCCCAAGAGGGCATGAGAGGGGGGCGAGATGGATTAATTCGCCTAGCACCCCTAAGGAACTGGATGACCAGGTTATGCTTTCCCACGGTGCCGCCAGCTACCGCGCTATGATAAGCGGAGATGGCGGCCACGTAAACCTTGAGAGTGGAGGGCGACAGCCTGCTGTCCAACTTCTGAAGGAAAGAGAGCACAACACTAATCTGGCAATTTCGGGGGTCTTCTCTGCGAGAGACGCACCATTCAGTGAATAAACTCCACTTCAGGGCGTAGGCGCGCCTCGTGGAGGGGGCTCTAGCCTGAGTGATGGTATTAACCACCGCAGTCGGTAGGTTACCTAAGTCTTCCTCGCGTCTAGGGACCACACGTGGAGGTTCCAAAGATCGGGGCGAGGGTGCCAGATGGTGCCCTGTCCCTGAGAGAGTAGGTCCTCTCTCAAAGGGATCCGCCAGGGGAGGGCCGTCGCGAGGAGTGAGAGCTCTGATATCCAGGTCCGGTTGGGCCAAAGGGGCGCAACTAGCAGAACCTGTTCCTCGTCCTCCCTGACCTTGCACAGAAACTGCGCGAGCAGGCTCACTGGGGGAAACGCATACTTGCGCATGCCCCGAGGCCAGCTGTGGGCCAGTGCATCCGTGCCGAGAGAGCCCTCGGTCAGGGAAAAAAACAACTGGCAGTGAGCGTTCTCGGGGGAAGCAAACAGATCGATCTGGGCCTCCCCGAATCGCGCCCATATCAGCTGAACAGACTCGGGGTGGAGTCTCCATTCTCCAGGGCGTAACAGCTGTCGTGAGAGCGCATCGGCTGCACGATTGAGCGTGCCTGGGACGTGAATGGCGCGCAGCGATTTCAGCCGCGGGTGACTCCAGAGGAGCAGACGGCGGGCGAGCTGAGACATGCGGCGAGAGCGTATACCCCCCATGCGGTTGATATACGCCGCCGCCGCCATACTGTCCGTCCTGACCAGCACGTGTTGCCGCTCCAGCACCGGTAAAAAGCGGTGGAGAGCGAGGAACACTGCCAACAGCTCTAGGCGATTGATATGCCAATGCAGCTGGGCACCCTTCCAGAGGCCCGCAGCCGCATGCCTGCGACACACGGCCCCCCAACCCGTGTTGGAAGCGTCTGTTGAAACAACAACATGGCTGGACGCCTGTCCTAGAGGCACACCGGCCTGTAGGAACGAGGGGTCGTTCCAAGGGCTGAGGGCGCGGCGACACAGCGCAGTAACCGAGACCCGGTGTGTGCCCGCGTGCCATGCGCGTCTGGGGACCCGATCGTGAAGCCAGTGCTGAAGTGGTCTCATATGGAGCAACCCGAGCGGCGTGACGGCGGCTGCGGATGCCATATGCCCCAGGAGCCTCTGAAAGAACTTCAGTGGGACCACTAGTTTGCTGTCGAGCTCCCTCAGACAGTTCAGCAACAGGCGAGCGCGTTCCTCGGAGAGGTGCGCTACCATGGTGATCGAGTCCAGCTCCATCCCGAGAAAAGAAATCCTCTGCACGGGGGCGAGTTTGCTCTTTTCTCGGTTGACCTGAAGCCCCAGTAGGCGGAGATGCCGAAGCACCTTGTCCCTGTGCATAATCAATTGCTCCCGCGAGTGGGCTAAAATCAGCCAGTCGTCGAGATAATTGAGTATGCGAATGCCCGCGAGCCGAAGGGGCGCTAGGGCACCCTCCGCGAGTTTGGTGAAGACCCGCGGAGACAGAGAGAGCCCGAAGGGGAGGACCTTGTACTGCCACGCTCGACCCTCGAACGCAAACCGCAGAAATTGGCGGTGGCGTGGAAGAATGGAGACATGGAAATACGCGTCTTTCAGGTCTATGGCTGCAAACCAATCCCGAGGACGAACGCATTGGAGAATGCGCCTCTGCGTGAGCATTCTGAACATCAGCTTGTGCAGACAGCGGTTCAAAACGCGCAGATCTAGGATTGGCCGTGACCCACCGCTCTTTTTGGGTACGATGAAGTATGGGCTGTAAAACCCACTCTCCATCTCGGCTGGAGGAACCGGCTCGATTGCACCCTTCGCCAGGAGGGCAGCAATCTCCTCTCGCAAGACAGGGGCGGACAGGGGGTTGACCCTGGAGAAATACACGCCCGTAAACTTGGGGGGCCGTTTCGCGAACTGAATCGCGTAACCGAGTCTGATTGTGCGTATGAGCCACCGCGAGGGGCTGGCCCGCGCTAACCAGGCAGGCAGAGCCCTCGCTAATGGAGTCATCGCTACAATCGCTGACGTACCAGCGGTGGGGCAGCGCGGAGTGGGTGTGCTGATCCGGGAAGCACGAGGGTCCCGCGGAAGAGCTGGAGGAGAGCGATTCGCTCTGGCTCTGCACCCTGACTCCGGAGAGGGGGCTGGAGGGCTGAGGAAAGGGAGACCGTCCCCCCAGCGCTCGTGAGCCACTGGCGAAGCACGTAGAGTCTGCGAGCCGGAAGGCAGCGCGTCCCGGACTGGCAGAACTCGTGCAGTCACATCCGGGGAAGGGAAAAAGTGCTCTTTTACTGATGTTTTGGTGGCACTGAAAAGTACCGTTGTTATCGGGGCCCCGCCCTCCAGCGGGGAAAGAGCAAGTTTCCTCTTCTCCGGATGGCCTGTCTCAGGGACGCTTCGCGGTCCGTTTACCGGACTTAACGGCGCCCTGGGCAGGAGGGGCTACCTGCTTTCGAGGTGAACGCCGCGCCCGCTTGGCCGGAGGCGCAGGCGGGGGCGGGGCAGCACTCGTTGGCGGGCGCCCTCGGCGAGGAACAGCGGAGGTGGATGGCTCGGCGGGCGGAGCGGGCTTACGGCCACGCCGATAGATGACATTGCCCATCGCATCCGACTGCTCTTTCACCGCCTTGAATTCCTGGGTGAATTCACCGACGGTGTCGCCGAACAGGCCAGCCTGGGATATGGGCGAGTCAAGAAAGCGAACTTTGTCAACGTCGCGCATATCGGCCAGGTTTAGCCAGAGGTGGCGTTCCTGAACCACAAGTGTGGACATCGTCCTCCCCAGCGCACACGCGGCGGACTTAGTAGTCCGAAGAGCATAGTCGGTCGCGGTGCGCAGCTCATGTAATAAGCTTGGGTTGGACCCGCCCTCGTGCAGCTCGGCCAGCGCCTGCGCTTGGTAGCGCTGGTAGGTGGCCATCGCGTGCAAAGCAGAAGCAGCCTGGCCCGCAGCCTTATAAGCTCTGGCTCCGAGGGAGGCAGACAACCTACAGGCTTTGGACGGGAGGCGGGGCAAACCCCGCCACGTAGAGGCGCCGCGCGGACAAAGATTGACCGCGATAGCGCGCTCCACTGACGGGATCGCCTCATACCCCCTGGCAGCTCCGCCGTCAAGGGCGGTGAGGGCGGAGGCACTCGCAGCACGGGCAGAGAAAGGTGCCCTCCAGGACTGCGTGAGCCTACTGTGCACTTCCGGGAAGAAGGGGACGAGAGGCTTCGAAGGCTTCGCCTTCTGGTCCTCTACGTAGCACCCATCTAGTTGGTCCGGCCGCGGAGCTGGGGGATAAACCATCTCCAACCCCATGGCCGAAGCAGCCCGGGAAAGCACGGCTAACATGTCCGCTTCAGGATCCGATTTGATAGCGCTCACCTGCCCGGAGGGGGCGAGCGGGTCCGGATCTTCGTCGGACAGTGAAAGCCCACCCTCCGATGCCGCGGAGGACATCTGATCTCCGGTGTCAGCGAGTGTGAGAGCTACCATCTGGTTAGACGGATCACTCTCACCACCCGAAGCTTGGATGGAGCGCCGTGAGGAGCGAGAGGTCCGCGAGCCCGTGGGCGGCGGATTAGCTCCCGCTGAAACCCTCAGATCTGCCCGAGCGCCCGCTGCTTTTTTTAGAGCAGGAGGCAACTGGGGTGGCTCGCTCTCTTGCGAAAGTTAGCCGCGATCTTAGCTGTGCAACGGTCATGGCATCGCAATGACGACATGAACCGCCCGCGAGCACCGCATTAACATGCTGGACCCCCAAACATGCAATGCAGTGATCGTGTCCATCATCCGGAGACAGGAAACCCCCGCATCCAGAAACGCACAGTCGGAGCGCCATCCTGAAAAGGACGTGCTGCACGACTGTGTTGCTCTTTTAGGAAAGTTGCAACTATACGCACCGCTCTGGAGGACCGGACCCAAAGAACCGCAGGCAAGGGAGTAACCCAGCTCGACCGTCTGCCACCGCGAAGACCCACTCTGGACCGGGAGACACACTCGTTCGCTCTGAAGTGCTGATCAGCAAGAGGAACCCTCATCGACTCACTCAGAAAGGATCTGAAGCGAAAAGGATGGCGTCTGCTGGCTTCAGGTGTGCTTATATGCTGAGATAATTGCAGATGTCGCACACCTGCGCAAGCTTACGCTGCCAATTAATTTCATTCATTGGCCCGTTCAATACTCTCCAGATAAGCGGCTTCTGATCCGAATCCTCCCATTCATGGCACTGAAGTTCCCCAACCGAAGGGGAACAGTGGAGACATCCTGGTCTGTGGTTTATTGCTAATTTGGTTTTAGCTTTCCTCATTTGTTTTTCCTGTTGCTGTCATCTCATGACCTCAGTGAACAACAATGTGCTTCTGTGTCAAACCCTACAACAGATCTTTAACCTTGAATATTAAATTTTATATATTATCTACTGTGTATTTAGATGATCGTTTAAACAGTTAAGGTTCTCAAGAGTTTGTTCAGTTTCTTATTCACATCTAAAAGTGTCTTAACAGTCAGAAGTAGGAATTTTAGCAGTAAAATATAGAGTAATTATACATAATTTTTCTTTAGATGTGCTGTTTTTGGGACTAAAAATTGATTTCTAAATCTAAAATGTTGGGGATTGAGCTTTTGATTTCTACCGTTTTGTTAATTGTATGTGTTTTTGCATTATTTAGCTTTCTCTCTATGCCACACCTTGTTGCATGCATTCAACTAATTCGATTTTACCTCAATTTTAATTTAACATAATGCAAAGAAACTGTTATGTAGAAGGTGTTAATTATTCTATTGCTGAGGGCCAGAAGTTAAATGGAAAGGATGTTATTACTTGTGTAATAAAGTTCTGTAGCATAGTGTCACAAGAAGGGCCTGGTCGAACGGCCCACATGGAGTTAGAGCAGGCTGAAAGCACAGCAAGCTCGAGGGTAGGTAAATCAAATGCATTACTAACATCTTTGTTTTACAGTGACTGGGATAGAGAGATGATAATCAAAGCCTGGCCTAACAACAGATGGGGAGAGAGAGCCAGGACCAAAGAGCCGTGGAGGAGGAAACTGAACTTTATGTTTATTGAAAATAAAACAAATAATTAAAAAGCCTCTATTAGAGTCCCCTATTTTTCTTTTTTTTAAAAGTAGACCTGATTTTAAATCTTTAACCGTTTTGTGTCGACATCATTACAAAGCATTGTATGGAGCACAAGAGCCAGGAAAAATTTAACCTTCCCTCCAAACACTAGAGGACTTCGGAGGATGCTCCTGAGTGACTGGTGCTTGTTGCAAGCATGACAGGAGTTTGGCGATTGCAGTCCGCTCAGACACGATCATATGCAATGTCAACATTATTTTTCTAAAAGTCAAAAAATAATGATGAGATCTTCCAATTACCCGGATCAAGCATTTTATTGCTATAGTATTTAAATAAACATTACTTTATAATGGCATTTAATTGAGAACTGTTAGAGAGGCGGGACTTGACATACCTGTCTATCATTCTCATGACGCAGCACAAAGCAGAGCTATGCAGAGAAGCGCCCGCAGCTATGGGGAATGGCCTCATCCTATGTGCCTTTGTGTGTTATTGTGTGCGTCTATAACGAACTGTGAGTACACATTCTGATCTAAAGGACAGTCGTTCTCATTTCAGTAACTAATGATCGAGTGATTTGCCGTTTATACGCTATTAGCGGGACATTCAGAAATGACAGGGTTAAGCTCATTCAGCGTGTTCGCCGCATTCACGTGCTCTCGCACGAGTTTATGATCGCTAGTTATTTGTAAATTATGTTCTATACATGCCTGTTTATGTCCTCATGCTATTACAATGGGATTTACTCATGACAAGTGTTTTAAGAAGTAATTTTTTCTGGGCTTAATGCCAGTTTTGAGTACTTTCGGTTTTGACATGCTGATTGTACTGCACAGCGAAAGTGAAACCATTACATCACGTTTACTGCTCGCTCGATGAAGCGTTGTACTTGATGCATATATCATAATATTGTACTGTGACTATATATGGTGAATGTTATTTGTGATCTAGATGTCTAATTATGTTATACTGATTATTTTATTATTTCTATTTCATTGTAGAACAACACACGCCTATACACACACCTCTTTAGTGTTCAATAAACAAGTTTGATTGACCTTAACTGCCTGATCCACTCCTGTGTTCTGATCGACACCCCAAGGGCAAGGCTAGAGAAATTAGAACCTCCTCAGAATACAATCCTAACCTAACAACCCAACAAGAACACTATACATTAAGAACACTATATATTATTCTATTATCTAAAAACACACGTATTAAGTCAGTTCTGTTTTTGGAGCTGAAAGCTGAAGTTATGTACTTAAACATATTTTTAAACTTAACCATAACCTGCTGTCTAGAAAACCCTCTGGATTATCTGGTCATGGTGTGTTTAATAAATGTGTAAACTCTGTAGGACACTGGGCCTAGAGATGCAGGTTTGGAAAACAGCACATTTACTTGCACACTGATAAGCTAATAGCTTACAAAATCAGCCCTTTGGAAAATCTTGTAGTCCTGGCGGTGAGTCTAGAAAGCAGGTTGTGACATTTTTCACTCAGTAAAACAGGTAAACGATAATGGTAGTCTAAAACTGTCCATTTACCAGTATTACATTGTGAAAGGGATATTGTTATACATATGTGAAGTATATTTATAAACAAATTTCGAAAGGATCACGTGCTTATGATTGTTCACAGCTGTTCCAACTTTAGCTAATGACTGATTATCCTATCAGACGATCCTTAACTCACTATAAATAACCAGACTTTTCTCATCTTAATATCTTTGTCTTGAAGAAAGCTCTGCTCCGCAACTACAAACGCTACAAGCGCTACAAGCTTCAACCTACAAGCTTCAAGCTAAAAGCTTCAATCTACAAACTACAGCAGCAACAACTACTATTACTACCATTTCAAACAACTCCAACAATTTCATCAACAGCTTAAACAACACCTAAACCTTCCACTTCAAAGTGCCACCACAACGCATCTGCTGTGTCTTCAACCCTATTCCCCAGCAAGATATCAGCCAACACTCCAAAGCTATTGCAATGAAACTGAACCCTCACCTTCTCCTAGCAGTACACATGCGATCCATCATTTAACAGCTTGTTTGCTGGGATATGTTCAGCAGAGCAGCAGCTCTAGTCATATATATATCATAGTTCTACTAAGTGGTGACATCGCTTTTAAGTCTTATTAAGTTTGATGTTGGCAATTATATATATATATATATATATATATATATATATATATATATATATATATATATATATATAATTTATTTATATATATTTATTTATTTATATATATATATATTTATATATATTTATTTAAAAAATAAATAAATAAAATAATAATAATAATAATATAAATCAACTAATTAATTAAATAAATAATTTAATTAATAATAAAAATAAAAAATAATAAATAAAAATTCAATAGCCACTTAACTTCTGAAAAGATTAATACCCAACCAGTAAATATTAGCCAGCTATTGGAAAACATTATGCCATCAAGCACAGAAGTCCAATTGTAATACGCCAGTGACTCATGTGTTGATATACAAGATTATATAGCAAGTCAGTTGGATGTGGGAAAAAAAAAAAAAGATAAAGAAACAAAATTCCCACTTGACTGTTATAAATAGAAGTTTAAACTCCACTTCACTATCACTTCACCTGCTCAGTCTTCAAGAGGTAACAGTTTTCCAGGACTACCAGACAAGCCACACCCCATATCTTCAGCTCTCCATCGATATGCCATGCTGTGGGGGACGAACACCCCTACCATCCTTACACATAGAGACAACGAAGCTATCGGGCCATGCATTTACTAAGGCGCTTCCATTTACAGTCGCCCATGCCCTTTTTAAGACGCCTCGCATGGATATCAGCTAAAACAATTTCATGTCTGCCATACATGTATTATGTTGTAAAGACTTGATTGTCAGAAAGCCCACTAGGAACCGAAAATATTCAGCGAGTTTCACACGGACTGTTATTAGCGGTGCAACTTCCCATACTCGGATGCCGGGCCAGATCCCAATGCGCTCCTTTTCTTCCTACATGTTGTGCGTTCATGCACCAAATGTGAGTAATAATGTGACAATCACTGAGTGAACATTTACACCTTTCATATAAGAGACTGTTTGTTATATATGACGACGATCGCGCCGCGATCATAGGGAAATATCGATCGCGATAGCCGCGAGAGAATACAGTGTGCAATATACGCTGCGTCATTCCACCTATTGCCTTTTACTGCCATTTAACTATAATTAGTTTGTTTGTTATAACATATATATTTGTTCCTTTATTATCACTGTTTAATCATTGTATATATGGTGTGATTTCTCATTGAAGTGAATGTGTAAAGATACCTTATAGTTATACTGTATTCCTCATCTGTTCTACAGACCACAACATACTTGAAGGAAAGTTTGATGGCACTGACTGCTTAATAATTGTTATTAAAGAAGTTTGAAGAGGATTACTTCTTTGTTGCCTGATTCTCTTACCGGAATCAATGTCCATATTTGTCCGCCAGTAGAACTGTAAATTTACTCAGTTGACAGAGGCATAGTACCCCGTCACATTGATTTCTAATTCTGTTTGTTTTTCAATCTCATAGATCATGACTGCCGGCTCCAGAGGCTGACCCCATCCAACCTATTATACTCCACACTTTCAATCTCTCAATCCACCCCACCATATCTGATCTAATTTCTTTATTGAGCCCCTTCAGTTGGTTTTGGCGGATATTACCAAGGGCGCGGGTTCACTTCACTATGGCCCCCCCAAATGTTCGAAATTCTCAGAACCAACAATCATCCCCTTTTGAACTATATCCCATCATCGCCGCGGCTATCTTGCGGGGCGACGAATGGGCTGCATCTAGCATCCTTGTACACTGCGACACTAAAGCGGCTGTCCAATGCATCATTAAGGGGCATTCTCATGCCATCAAGGCGCTAGACTTGGACTACAGCCAATAAACAGTTTTTTATAGTTGCTGAACATGTATCAGGGCTCCAGAGATGGATCCCCATCCTACACCAGTCTCACACTATCCAGAAATGATATTGCCCAACTCTCTCCCCCCTCTTTACTGATGATGCTAATTGTCCAGTAACAGGTTTTTTGGTTTCAAAAACGCCTACTTCGCCTCAGGATTCCCCCCAGAACCATTCTCCAGCCACTCATTCAGAATTGGGGCAGCCACCACAGCAGCCTACCATGGGTTCTCCCAATGGCAGATTCAGATCCCCGGACGATGGTCTTCCGAAGCCTTCAAATCATACATCTGCCTCAGCCGCTACCATCTCAAGGAAGCCCAGCTGATCCTCTCCAGCTGACACCCAACCACCGGAGCTCAAGGGCCCGAGCACGACTCTGCCATTTCCTCCTATTTTCCCTCTTAGTAGCCTCTTAGCTACATTTCTTATTCTCTTCTCCCAAGCGCGAGCTATACTCCGCTTCCCCCTCATTCCCTACCCCCCTCCGCTCCAACTCTCTTTAGTTACTCTCAACCTCTACCCCCGCAGGGGTCCTGCCAAGCCCATCCCCAGCCCAACCCTTACGCCTGTTTCACACCGCAAGCGTCAGCAGCGCGTGAGCAGAGCGTGAGCAGCGTGTATGTTGAACAGAAGCAGCACACAGGCGTTTGCCTTTCACACCAGCTGCGTCTGCAGTGCGCAGCTCTTCGGCAGCTGCTGCAGAGATCAAACTATCTCTGTTTATTGTATCTAGTTACCCATGTCTCTCTATATACAAATACACTTTTTAAACTTTTTATCTACACCAAGGCCCCTCATATGCTGTTTCTTTTACCTGCAAATGTTTATTTTACAAATTTTAAAGATCAAATAGTACTGTATGCTTCTCAAGCTAGATGAGAAGTTCTACAGTCAGAAGACAATCGCCTGTGATATCATGTCATTTGTTTTTTGATTGTCAGGTTGCTGTAAGCCTATATATAATAATATTTATATAATATAGTTATAATGATATTTATACAGATCAAACTAGTGTTACCTTCTCCGTTTCAGTGATGTCCAGCGGCAGAATAACAGCTCGTTAATTCATGCTCGTGCAGAGGATGAGACGGACAAAAGTAACCCATGCATGCCATTCTTTTACTTATTTTCGTGTTGTCAGATTCACAGTGCAAACAGCTCCCGGTAGGAATAACTCGATTGAACATAAAACAAAGCCCATTAAAACTTTCTTCCTCTGCTCAGCTGCACAGCACACAGCGAGTTAACATCATCCAGCATGCGCGCCGAACTACACTACCCACAATACACTTCGCTATGGACTACAAATCCCGTAAATATTCTATTTCCCCTCTCCTTAAACACTAGCGTGCAACTTAAGCAAAACTGATACTAAAATTGTTTTACATTTGGTTTTGTAGTTCAGGCCTAAATAAATGTTTGTGCCGTTTTTAATCGTTTATGTTCATTTGATTGACTTTATATGAACCATTTGACATTATTAACCAATTTATTGGGTAAAAATGCTACTTTTTACTGTCATTCAATGTGTTTTGGTCATTATCAATGCACTGTCACTTTAATTAAGCATGAGCAGCGCGTCAAAAATAGACCCAGCGCCGAAACTATCACTGCACTGCTGCTTCGGCGATGCTCACGCCTCGCTCTGACGCGCTGCTGCTGCATGCGGTATGAAAACTCTAATCTGTTAACATGGATGCCGAAAACACACGCGCTGCTCACGCTCTGCTCATGCGCCGCTGACGCTTGCGGTGTGAAACAGGCATTAGCAGCCACTCGCTAGCAAGAGCCCTCACCTCCCCCTCCTTCCTCCCATCTCTTGCTAGACCCTGCCCCAACCCCCCCTCCCCCCCCCCCCCCCCCCCCCCCCCACGGCTTTGATCCCCGCAGGGATCGCCCCGAGCTTCGACCCCCGCAGGGGTCTCACTGCCCCCCCCCCCCCAGCCACTAGTTCCCACCCCCACCCCTTTACCTTTTCCGACCTCAAGATACTTAGCCCCTCTTTCTATCTCCCTTCCAGCATTTAATAGCCCCTTCTTTTTCTACTTTCAGCGTTCTCCGTCCCCCCTTTTTCTGATCCCCTTTTCCGTGTCCCATCCCCCCCGCCCCCCGCTTATCTTTTCAGCTTGAGTTCCTCCGCTTCTTTTCTCTTTAGCGACCAGTTCAGTCGCAATACTATCTTCTAGCTTTGAGTTTCTCCGTTACTCTCTCTCTATTCCATAGGTCATCATTCCTCAGCTCTAACTCCCGCAGGAGTGACTAAAACGAGCTTCGATTACCGCAGGAATCATGCCACGGCCACCTCTCGCTAGAGTCTTCACCACCCCCCCATTCTCCCAGACTCCAGCAAGAGTATCGCCCCCGCAGGAGTTACTCTGAGCTTCAACTCCCGCAGGAGTCAATCACTTCCCCTCCCCGGCCACTAGAGGAAAAAATAAATAAATTCTCTCCTAACTTTTCTTCTTTCTGACGTTGAGTTCCTCCGTCCCTCTTTCTATCACCCTTCCGGCATTTATGCGCCCCTTCTTTTCTTTATAACAGCGCCGAGCGCTTCTGCTACCTCCCCCCCCAAACCTTTTACCCCCACTTCCCCCTCCCCCTCCTTTCACAGCGTTGAGTTACTCCACTAATTTTCTTCCTTTAGCATAAGTTTACTGCTATCTTTCTTTCTTCTAGTGTTGAGTCATCCACTATCCTTTTCTTCCTTCCACATAGGCCCTCACTTCCTTAGTTCTGACTCCCACGGAGTCCCCCTAGCTTCAACTCCACAGGAGTTCCTACCCCACCCCCCCCCCCCTAACTCACACCCCTTTTCCGCCGGAGTCAACACCGCCCAAAAACCTTTCCTGACTCCCACGAAAACCCCGCCCACCCTAGCTCTGGCTCCCGCAGGAGTCACTCCCAGCCCCTCCTACGCCACTGCCTAGACTCCCCCGGAGTCGCTTTCAAAACTCTGCACTAGCAAGAGCATCTCTATCTCCTTCCACAAAGTTATATCCAGCAGCCGGATATAGCATTGTCTTAAGCCTCTTGGGGGGTTTCTTTGATACGCGGCTGCTGTCCCATGCGCAAAAGGCTTCTTTGGGGAGTCATCGAGATCTACCTGAGCTCAAACTCCCCTCTCGCCTTGCAACAGGAGGGAGCTCAGGGCTCTCTCCCGGGACAGCACGCCAAACTAGCTTTATTATCAATCATCAGCTAAGTGTGAACTCTTAAAGTGAAGTTTATTTATAAAGAAATTTCGTGAGGATCACGTGCTTATGATTGTTCAAAGCTGTTCCAACTTTACATAATGACTGATTATCCTATCAGACGATCCTTAACTCACTATAAATAACCAGACTTTTCTCATCTCAATATCTTCGTTTTGAAGAAACCCCCCCACCCAACCGATCAGCGCTGTTGCCTCACAGCAAGAATGCCCCTGGTTTAATTCCTTTCCAAACCAGACAGCATTTCTGTGCGGAGTTTGCTCGTTCTCCCCGTGGTCGCGTGGGTTTTCCCCGGGTCCTCCGGTTTCCTCCCACAGTTCAAAAACAAGCACTCTAAACAATTAATCCAAACATTTTTTGCTAAACTCTTGAGTACACCTTTCCGCTTCCATATCTGACACTTAACTACAACAAGCAAGAGGGGGAGTCATCGAGATCTACCTGAGCTCAAACTCCCCTCTCGCCTTGCAATGGGAGGGAGGTCAGGGCTCTCTCCTGGGACAGCACACCAAACTAGCTTTATTATCAATCATCAGCTAAGTGTGAACTCTTGAAATATATTCATTATTTTTTTTGTATAATTTAATATTTTTGTTTGTTTATAAAACATGAATTAATTTGTATATGTGCACATCCTTATTCATTTGCTTATGTACACAGCAGGGTCTGATGTACTGTATGGACAATATTTACATCTCTGACACAAAACTGAAGGATGAACAGTGAGTTATAGTTCTAATAAGAGTCAGATATTTTTATTGTTCTGGTTAAACTTCATTCAGTGTCATTCATTTGACATAAATGCAAAAGTATTAAAAAGAGTAAAATGCAAAACTAGCTTTTTATAAAAGGCATAGGGAGTAGGATTGGTTGATGTCCATCAGTTTGGTATCATACGATGTCTAATGTGAAACATCGCGATGGATGATGGCATCGTCATTGTCAAATCATAAATAAATAAAGATATGTTACACACAAATGACCACGTGTCAATCACTTTTTCCGCTGGACTCTGGCGTGAATAGGCAGAGTGATTTGTGTCGTTATAATGACGTCCACAAACTTGATTGTTAAAAAAGGTGCCAAACCAACAGTATCTGAGGTTTTCGTTAAAATTACTAAATACAAGTGTAGCATGGACAGTTTGAAATTCACAAAACCCACGACCACTTCAGAGATGAAACTTGTTTATTCTGAAAAGAATAAATAAACAGCAGTGGAGCAACTGGACTCTCTCTCTCTGTCTTCAACACACACACTCGTACAGTATATAGAGCCATGCGCTCGTCAGCAGTGCAAAACGTCGGACTCACTTTACAAGATACAATATTAAATTAAATGCATATAAAAGGGAAAAGTGGAAAATAAATATACATAATATATATAAAACATCTGATTAAACAAAACATGTTCATTCACATATAACTGTAAACCTTTCCTTTTTATATAAGCAAAATTAATTAACATACCTGAAAAGAATAAATAAACAGCAGTGGAGCAACTGGACATCGACTGGACTCTCTGGCTGCGTCCGAAACCGCCTACTACTCAGTAGGTACTGTATTTGAATTTAAACGTACTACTCGGCCGTTAGAAAAGTACGTTCTATACAGTATGAATGTGAAAGTATGAATGGAATTCGGACGTACTACACCCGCCATTTTGTCATGGTCACGTGACCTACCTGCGTAATTTGCGTTGCTTCACTCCCATTCATGAATTCGCTCGCGGGGCATCATGGGATAGCGCAGCGTGCATGAGATGCGCACTCCAGAATTTCGCCGGAAGTAGTAAGTCATCCGGGTGCTTCTCCCATACTGATTTTCGAATTCTATGTATTCGGACATACCACTCGGCTCGCATACTGATTTTGGCGTACTGTATAGTATGAAAGTATGCGGTTTCGGACGCAGCCTCTCTGTCTCCAACACACACACTAGCAAAACCGAGCACAATGCTAAACAGTTAGCAGTATAAACCTTATGAATAAATCAAGCTTAAACTCAACACATCAAACTTCATTTACAACAATCCATCGTTAGATACACTTATACACACTTACATAATTGTTGTCAAGCAGGATATACTCATATTTATCAATATTGTGCTCATACCACATATATAGATGAGAGACGGAGAGCCATGCGCTCGTCAGCAGTGCAAAACGTCGAACTGACGATTTCAGCACATGCGCACTCTCTAGAAAGCCAGAAGTGTTCCGCTAAAGTTGCTTCCCCCTCAAACATCACCCCAAAATTTGTTCCGCTATCCAAACAGCACTGATTAACCATAAACAATAGGAACAAAATTACGAAGTTCATAACCCATAAAAATAACATAATAACATTACATATGAGACTTCAGTTTGACAAAAAGATTAGTAGTAATAGTAAACAGTAAAAGGACAGTAAAGGAAAATAATACAAATTGCTTTCAGTTTCTACTTCCATGAATTAAATAAAAATAAATAAATAAATAAAACGAGAAAAAGTATTTTTCACACTGTTACACAAGCGTGAAAGCGAAAGACCGAAGCAATGTACTGACGCTGTGACACGTTACTTGGCAGATTCAAAACACTAAAGAGTTGTTAAATTAATTAATTAAATTAAGATTAATTAAATATCTTGTTTAACTACTATAGTGAGAAGCGATCCAGCGGTACATCCTTGATAAACTGTCCGACATTCACTGCTCTCTGTAGCTCAGGCAGTGTCTGTCTTGTGTGTGGTCATGTGATGTGCACTTTCAGTGGTATAGTGTGGATGGAGGGCTGTTCAGAAATGCTAGGTGAAACGCCAGTAAAGACAAGAAAAGTAGGCAAAATCTAAATGCGGACGGGCCAATTGGCCTGTGCCCATAATGCCCATAGATTATTCCGGCCCTGTCCATCACTACTGTGTCTAACTTGAGGATAGGTAGATGGTTGTGGTAGATGATAGTGTTCATGTGTCCTCTGAATACAGGTTTCAAAAAATGTATGACTGCGTTTTTATTATACAATATTTATCCTGTTGATTTTGAATCTTGCACCTAACAAATATCCTCATTCAGAAATAAAACTGAAACTAATACTGTAACTGATAAAAACTAAAACTAAGACATTTTAAAAAATAGAAACTAATAAAAACTAGGAAATCTGCCACTAAAACTAATTAAAACTAACTGAATTTGAAAACAAAAAGTCAAAATGAAATAGAAATTAAAACTAATGAAAAATCTAAAACTATTATAACCTTGCGTCTCACAGCAAGAAGGTCACTGGTTTGAGCCTCAGTTGGGTCAGTTGGCGTTTCTGTGTGGAGTTTGCATGTTCTCCCCATGTTGGTGTGGGTTTCCTCCAGGTGCCTCAGTTTCCCCTAGTCTAAAGACATGCGCTATAGGGGAATTAGGTAGGCTACATTGTCCTTAGTGTATGTGTGTGACAAGTGTGTATGATGTTTCCCAGAGATGGGTTGCAACTGGAAGGGCATCTGCTGCGTAAAACATGTGCTGGTTAAATTGGCGGTTCATTCTGCTGTGGCGACCCTGAATTAATAAGTAAATTGAACATACCAAATTGGCATCATAGTCAAGCTCTTAGCAAGTCGTATATCTCCCCTTAGTGTGACAGGTGTTAATAAGAGTATTAATTTAATGCATTTCACCAATAGTCCCTCCTTTTAATTTTCGTGCATTTGTTTTGCATCAATTTGTTTAGACATATGTTAGAATTTAGTTTTTACTTTATTTGTGTTGTTTAATGAAAATAGTTTTATAGTTGTATTGCGCGCAACTTCACTTCCGGTTGCCGCCCAACGTCACTTCCGGTTGCCGCGCTGAGTTCTCAGACCGTATTGAGTGTGCTGAGGAGAGGTGGGAAAATTTACAACCGAAATCATTTCAACTTATTGTGCTGTTTTCTGATTCATCCAGTTTGCTCTGATCTGACGCTTGAGCGACAATAAACCCACCATCAGCAGTACCAGTGGCCTATCTCATTATTGTACGCAACGCAGAGAGTGCGAACACCGGTTACATTAGCATCCCAATATCTGTCATTAGCCAGAAATAAGTCAGGTGAGTTTATCAAGAACTACCTGAGCTCACACTTCCCACTTGCCCTGCTCACAGGAGGGAGTCCAGGGCTCAAAGATATTATAAGCTTAGGGCTCTCTCCCGAGACAGCAAACAAGCTTTATTACCAATCATCTAAATGTGAATTGAAGTTATTTGAATTGAACTTTTTCTTAACTTACTGCAGTCCTGTCAGACAGGAATTTTACTTTCCGTAGTGTGCTGAACCTGTCATGGAAAATAGTTCAAATGTCAAAGTTATTTTTCAAAGTAAAAAATAAAGTAATCATGAGATCTTCCAGGTATCAGGTTGCACTGCTCTCCTCACACAAACATTCTTTACACACATAAGTGCAAATAGTGTATAGATGCAAACAGCACATCAAAACAGGAATTTTCCTCCATAAACTAATTTGATTTGCGTTATCTGTGAAATTGTCAGACTTTTTTTAACCAGGGCATTTTATTTTGTTTTGTTCCCTTATATTTCAATATTTGCAAATAGTTTTTTAGTAGTTCACAAAGTGAATCAAACATAATTTGACCTAAACACTCAACATTAATTAATATATTTAGAAAAAAATTATGTGGATATGTAGATGTTTATTTGTTAATTTTCTTTTCGGCTTTACACATGCACTACGGCCAATTTCGCTTATTTACCTATTGTCACACCTGTTGCAGTGCCCTAGTTTGGACACTTGAGGGCACTAGTTTGTTTTGTAGTTTCACTTCATTTCCCATAATCCTTTGTATTACTGATTGTGTTATGTTACAGCTGTTTTGTGTTTGTTAATTTTGTCCTGTCTTTATAAACCCTCTTGTCCTCTTTTAGTTGCTTTAGGATTCTGGTATGTTTGTCTGGTTATCTAGTTTTTTTTGTATTACGATTATTATTGGATTCCTGTTTGTGTTCGTTTTTGTTAGCACTTGTTAGCACTCCCACCCTGTCCTTGTATTTACCTGTTTTTTTTTTTTTTGGATTTTTGCCAGTTCCTTCGTCTGGTCATCTAGTTTTTGTATCTTGCTTATAGCTCTGTGCAAGATTTGGAAATCTGTCTTTTTGGGTACCTTTGTCTTTTTGTTAATAAATTGCTGCACTTGGATTTTTGCATTTTGTGATCATTCCCTATTTCGTGACATAATCCTAGGGCCATTCAAATCCAGCAGCAGAATTTTTTTTGTTTGGCTGTTTTTTTTGGGAGGATGAGTTTTCAGATTCTTTCGCCTGCATCTGAGAAGGAATGAGTGCTTCGTCTCCAGGCATTAGTGGCTGAACGCCCATAGGGTTTGGAGGTAGGAGCCTTTGCACAGTCATTTTGGACCTTGTCAGTGGGACTGAGACTGTCTGACTATGAACTTAGTAACATCTTTAATCAATGTCTGGATCATCCTTTATCGATGAAGGAGATGGAGGATCTGAAGATTGTTCAATTTTGAGATTTTGTTATGCATCTTAAGTGTAATAGTTTTGAACTTGATTCGTTTTCCAAAATTGGCATCACCCCCGGATCTCCACCTCAAACAACCATCATTCCTGAATGTGTCATTGAGGCTGTAGAATGTTTTGACACTTTCTCTAATATTCTGGCCAGTGTCAAGTCTCTGCCTAAATCGATGGATCCTTTAGGATCTCAGCCTGCAGTGATCACTACTCCAGAGAATTTGATTGAGTTCACTGTTTCTCCAGGACCTCTTTCAATGATGGCTGATGACATGGAGGCTCTCCTCAAGAGATCTGCTAGTCATGAATCGTTCAGTAAGATAGCCATTACTCCAGACTTTTTGCTCAGGATTGTCACAACCTTACAGCCTTTGCCCAAAGTGATCAGCAGTTCAGAGATTTTGTTTAGTATTCCTGCTCATTTAAAGATTCAGCCTGAGATGACTGTTAGTTCAGTATCTGCTCCAGAAATCACCTTTGAGTCCTCATCCTCCATTGCTTTTGAACTGTTTTCTATTTTTTCTGATTCTTTTTCAAGACTCGTTGAACCTTATTTTTTTAAGATTGTTGAGGCTTCATTTTTAAGTTTCTTAGAGCCTTCGTCCTCAAGCGCCGGTGAGCCTTCGTCCCCAAGCGCCGGTGAGCCTTCAGCCTCAAGCGCCGGTGAGCCCTCGCCCTCAAGCGCCGGTGAGCCCGCTTTCATTTCACAACCCAGATCTAGGGGTAAGCCTCTTCCTAAGCTGGAAAGGCCCTTGCCACCGAAACAAACTTTTGTTCCAAACAGACCAAAGTTTAATTCATCACTGTCTGGGTGGCCTTATACCTTAGGCTGGCCACCAATTCCAGCATTTGTACCACTATGGTGGCCTTTAGTTTGGGCATCACATCCTCAAAGCTCACTGGACTTCACCTTGGCTTGTATGGTTCCACCTTGTTTCCATGTAAGTTATAGTTTATGTATGTTTGAACCACCATCCCTCCCCCTGGTCAACCTCCATTCCACCTCCCTCCTAGTTAAGAGATCAAGTGGGAGTGTCTGGAATCCACTCCCTTTGAGCGGGGTAATGTCACACCTGTTGCAGTGCCCTAGTTTGGACACTTGAGGGCACTAATTTGTTTTGTAGTTTCACTTCATTTACCATAATCCTTTGTATTACTGATTGTGTTATGTTACAGCTGTTTTGTGTTTGTTAATTTTGTCCTGTCTTTATAAACCCTCTTGTCCTCTTTTAGTTGCTTTAGGATTCTGGTATGTTTGTCTGGTTATCTAGTTTTTTTTGTATTACGATTATTATTGGATTCCTGTTTGTGTTCGTTTTTGTTAGCACTTGTTAGCACTCCCACCCTGTCCTTGTATTTACCTGTTTTTTGGATTTTTGCCAGTTCCTTCGTCTGGTCATCTAGTTTTTGTATCTTGCTTATAGCTCTGTGTAAGATTTGGAAATCTGTCTTTTTGGGTACCTTTGTCTTTTTGTTAATAAATTGCTGCACTTGGATTTTTGCATTTTGTGATCATTCCCCATTTCGTGACACCTATAGCGCATGTGTTTGGATTGTGGGGGAAAGCGGAGCACCCGGAGTAAAGCCACAGACATGAACATGGGGAGAACATGCAAACTCCACACTGCAACACCTCCCCTCGAAACACAGAAATGCCAACTCTTCCAGCTGGGGCTCGAACCAGTGAACTTCTTGCTGTCAGGCAATCAGGCTACCTACTGTGCCACCGTGCTTATTGTTTTATTCAGATTAAGGCAAATCATTTTATTACGGATGTCCATGTAAACGTAGTCGATGATGAGAAGTATGAGTGCTCAACCTAAGCACAATACTACACAAGACAGGACTAGTGTCTGGACTCCAATAAAACAAGAAACAACAAGACCGAAGTGTCAGAATCCTGACAATCAATTACTCAAAGACAAGTCGAAAATGTGGAGTATAAGAGCTCCAAACAAGCTGATCTGCATACAGAATCATGGCCAGAGATATTTCCATTAAAAACTAAGCAAAGAGTAAGAGAAGAGATGTTATCCTGTGCTGTTTTTTGCGGATCCTTTTTAGCGCTTTTGTTGCTTAATTGCAGGTTAGATTTTTTGCTTAGTGAATTCCATCCTTATAGATTTCCTCTGTTGGTCCACTGGATAAATTCTAAGCAGTCTCTAATGTCAAGTTCAGACTGCATGACTTTCAAAGTTGTGATGTCACAGATGTTTTTACACTGCATGACTATCTGGCGTAGCATTTCTTTGCTGATGTGATGCTGCATTACTTTACAATAGAATGAATCGCCAACGACTTTGTCTTGTCCACATACTACGTCTCACAACCAAATATGCACGAGAAGTGACATGGAAACAACGTGAGGCCATGTAGTGTATCTTCTGTCATTAACTACATAAAGAGAAAGAAGCTTTTAGTGAGGTAGAACATACTTTTTTTGCTCAGTTTGCTTTTGAAGGGAATTAGCAATTTCTCCTCAACTTTTTTCTTTTCGACCCTGTTGTGGCAATGCTAAGATGACATGTATAAAAGACACATGTAATCCTGCTATGTTTTCACTCACTTAACTTCCCGCTGGCCTGGATGCTGTAGGTAATTGTGATGTTATTTTTAATCAGTACACATTTTACGCGACAAGTTTTTGAATCGACAACGGGTCCAGATATTTACTATGCCAAATATGTCACGGGTGTGGGTGGCTCAATGACAATTATCTCAAATTATGTCTTCGGTAGTTCAAACTGTGTGATTTTTACTCACGTAAACAAGCACAGAATGCCTGTGATTTCAGGGATTTGATGGCAATTTCTCAAATTATGTTTCCGGTCTGACACATTCGCATGTGTATGAATGGAGGTCTATGGGGAGAATAGTCCAGTGGGATTGCATCTTTACTTAGCTCAGTTATCTGTGTCTTGAAGAATCTACCCACCCACCCCTTACTCCCCCTCCTTTCTAAATGGGTGAAAAGTTGGCCCAGTGATCACCACTGCCTCACAGCAAGAATGTCAGTAGTTAAAGTCCCTATTGAACTATCACCGTTTCTGTGCAGAGTTTGTTTGTTCTCCCCATGCTTGCGTGGGTTTCCTCCAGTTTCCTCCCCAGTCAAAAAATATGCAACCTAAGTTAATTGAACATTCTAAATTGGCACCATAGTCGAGCCCTTATAAGGCGTATATCTCTCCTTAGCATCCGTATATCTGTCATTAACCAGAAATAAGTCGGAGGAGTTCTTCAAGATCTACCTAAGCTCAAACTTCTCTCTTGCCCAGCTAACAGGAGGGAGCCCAGGGCTCGAGGATCTTATGAGCTCAGGGTTCTCTTCCAGGACAGCATGCCAAACAAGCTTTATTATCAATCATCAGGTAAGTGTGAACTCATAAAATGCTGTTTAAACAAGTGCTGTGAGGAGCATTCATTTATTCATTTTCTTTTCGCCTTAGTCCCTTTATTAATCCAGGGTCGTCACAATGGAATGTACCATTAACTTATCCAGCACATGTTTTATGCTGCGGATGCCCTTCCAGCTGCAACCCATCTCTGGGAAACATCCATACACACTCATACACTACAGATAATTTAGCCTACCTAATTCCCCTATAGCGCAGTCTTTGGACTGTGGGGGAAACCGAAGCACCTGGAGGAAATTTACGCCAACATGGGAAGAACATGCAAACTCCACACAGAAATGCCAACTGGCCCAGCCGAGGGTCAAACCAGTGACAGATGTGGTCATATGTTGATTGGTCAGTTTGAATGTCTCAGTATTCCAGCAAGTATTCCAGCACTGTGCCGGATCTCTGTTGTTCGGAGACCCGGAAGGGATGTGATGGTGAGAAAAAAAAAACTGGGTGCGAGAAAAAAGAAAAGAAAAAAAACAGTAATATATAGGAAAATATATATATATTTTTTAAATTTTTGCGTTCCCTCGCAAAGATATTTACAGACGTATTTTGCCAAAGAAGCGAAATGAAAGGACATTTCTGCTCACAGTTTGACACAAAGCAGTGCTGATACTGATCGCCTCTGTGCTTCCTGGAGCCGCGTCATAAACTCAACAAACAAGCTATTGATGATTTAATGTAGGCTACAACCAACAAACCAACCTTTTTTCTATTTATAAAATAACAGTTTTTAATAGTACCTATATGATATTAGTTTTTAAAATAGCCTACATAGCTTACGAACCAATCAAATCCAAAGATTTTTATTTTTGTATAATGAATAGCTCTGGACTAAACTGAGGCTTTCATTGTACAGCGTAAAAAAATTATGCAAACTAATACAATACCATATGTTAGCAACACAATTGTTGTACAAAAAGTCAACATATAAGCCTTGAGGTTCATTGTCATTGTCTTTCATCATACGTAGCGCGCCCACTCGAGAACCGCGAGTCAGACGGAGGAAATAAGTCATAATTATAAGAAATAATCTTTAATCTAACAACTTCTATTAAAACTGTTGACAAATGTTGAAATAATTATAACAGTGGAGCATTAATTAAATGCATAATTCCTGTGGAGCGATCGATTTTAAGTAGCCTGATATTTTTATTTGACAGAAGAAAAAAACATGATTGGATAAACAGCAGACCCTCAGCCTCCTCCTCTGGACCAGCTCCATCTTCTGGTCCAAATGTCTTAAAAAGAAAGTTTGCAGGATTGAACCCAGAAAAAAGTGATAATGGCCTTGATTTCACTTCTAATCTTCAATTCTTTAGCACTTTGAGCACTTGTTATTTAAGCACTTTAAGCACTTGTTATTGTTTAGAGGAAACACTTTATTTGACATAGTACTTTGTACAGTGAACAGTGCAAAACATAATCATTGAAGAGTGTCTATCTCAGTCTCAGTTTAACAGTTTTTTTAAGTACTTTAAGTTCTTGTCACCTAACTTTGTTATTATCTTTAATGTTTGAAGTAAGTCCTTCTGTGCAGTTTCTCTACAACAAGATTGCAGAAGAATGGTAAGAATAGAAATGTAGTTTTTCTCCATCATACTAATAACTTCTTAGTCATTCAGCAGAACTACATTTCGAACCGCTGTGGATATAAACCCATTCCTAACAGTATGCATATATCATACATTTATAATTTATAACAAAGTATATATTGAAAGTATTGCTAATTAAGCTGAGGCTTTTAAAATGGACAAACACAAACAAATCATACTGATGAATAAAAAAACTGCAAAACAGGCCCACTTTAAATGAGCTCAATAATTATTTGCTGAAGAAAATGTTTGAATTAAACATGAACTTAATAACTACAGGATAGAACAACTACAAGATATGTTAAAGTATGTATTTTAAACAAGCAGACAAAAGAGGATAAAAACAAATAGTGATCACACATTTGTTATCTTAAATGACAGATACTATATTTATTCACTCATATCTGCTGCAGATGAAGTTGAGTCTGTCAGTTTCAGGACGGCTGATCCAGGTCTGATTTCCTCCAGACTGAACTGCTCCAGATCTCACTGTGGGCTCACAGTCCTCCTCTGATGTGCCGTTCCCTGGAGCCCAGTTCTGATAGCATACGGTCTCTCCACTCACCCAGAACCAGATGCCCAAAGCGCAGGAGTGACGTAAACCCAACCACACCGCCTCAGTAGACGCCAGTTTAACCACGTTCATCACACAACGCTGCATCTCCACTGACTGAACCGAGACCAGATCCACATGATTCTGTCTGCAGTATCTCAGAGCTTCAGACCACGACAGATTCTGCTGGATCACAATCAGTTTATCTGGACACAAAACAAAGCAGAAACTAGAGAGAGACTGATCAACAACAACATGCAGAACAAACACTGTGGAGGAATTTGTCATGTCAGACATGTAGAGTCAACTTTAAGAGATCTGGAGCTGATGATGGATTGAGTGTGTTTGGAGGATCTGCTCACCTTCATGACACACAAAAGCATACTGATGGTAAACATTATTGTAGTCACCCCATCGTCGCTGTTTGTTTGGTTGAATCACTGCACAGTCTGCTAGATCTATAAAATTATCTGCCCAGTATCTGAATGAGGAGTTGCTCTGATCTGACCACTGCCATGGGTCACTGAACAGACCGATCCAGACTGAAGATCCAGATTTCTTACTCTCATTAATAAACTTCTCCAGCTGTTGATTCTCATTCTGGTTCCTCACACTGACCAGATCAATGTGATTCTGTCTGCAGTAACTCTGAGCAGCTCTCCAGGTCATCGACTGATCGACAAACACCAGTGCTCTGCTCACTGTAGGAAAATCAATTAAAACATTATTTTATCAGTTTATTCTTATTGTTTTGTATACTTTGGCTGTAAACAAAAGCAGCTATGACAGTATAAGAAAAGCATGTTTGAAGTGTTGTTATGAGTTGATTATAAATATTAATGATTACTTTAAAGGCCACCTAGGTTACCTTTATATTTTCAGATTTAAGGATGTGTATATAAAGTTTCAGCTCAAAACACCCATCAGATTTTTCATTATACCTTTTACAAAATCCTGTTTTATACACATTTCCACCAGGGGGTGGTTTTGTCGTACTGCGCCTTCAAGACGAGTCTTACCCGCCTACTGTTTCTACATGCCTTCCCGCGTGCTTTAACCCTCTGGGGAGGAAGACCGCGTATACGCGTTTTGACCTGTGGTGTCGTCAAACTGCTGAAATGAACTTAAATTACACTTTCAGTTTTGATCGCACAGATAAGATCAATACATCAATTGAATCTGTTATGTGTCTACTTTTTGTTTTGTACACTTACAACAACAACAAACGTGTGTGCTTTCGCAAAATAAGGAAAACAAACAGTGTAGGCATTCAGTGTTTTCTCTCTCCGTGAACTGCTTTTAGAAATGCATCGGTAAAATGCGCTAAAACTCTGCGAATATAAATTGCACACAGATGAGAATTGTATTTCTAAAAATCTGAGTTTGCTCAGTAATGAGAGTAATGTTGCAAAAGAAAGCAGGTGAAAAACAACACCATGTGGGATAATGAAATCTGTTAAACAGTCATGTGCATCACAGCAGCTTTTGGCGCAAGTGATCATCCTCTCATTCGGTATTCACAGTAATTATTTAAAGAATAAACTTACAAAGGAAACTTAGAAATGTAGTCTAGCAGACAGGTATTCTGTGATGGGGAGCAGCGCAGGAAAAAGGCAGTATTTCATTGTAAGCGCTGGCCTTCTTCTTGACATCAGCGGAAACTCACAGACGCAAGATTACTTTATCTTGGTCCACTTTTGTAGCGTTTTTAAAGATTATGTGAAGTGAAAGGCTTCATCTTCATCTAATAGTTTGTCGGCATGGCACAGACCAACATTACTCTCATTACTGAGCAAACTCGGAGCACTTCTTGTCTACTTTAGCTCACTTTGCCACTGGTTCTTTACCTCCGTTGTTTTCACATCTGGATTTACATATGAAGCGAAGGAGAATCCATACAGTCCTTACTTTTATACGGATTACATAAAAAGAGATCGTTTGTTTTCGACTTGAATTGGTTAATGCAAAAGTAGACATATCAAGTTTTATTTAGATATCATAAATCATCATCTTTGTTGACTATTTGCCGAGTTTTCTTCCATTTTAGTGATGTGTTTTTCTGACCACAGTCTGCTCGCGTCTTGCCCCGTGGGCGTGGTCGCATTAAAACTGATAAGATCAGACTGAGAAACGTCGCGGGTTACGTATGTAACCATAGTTCCCCGAGAGGGAACAGGACACTGCGTCTAACCAGAACGCTAGGGGAACACCTCTTTTATACGCGTCTTGAAGCACATGTGAAATCAATCTAATGTAATTAAGCAGGTGTCGTCAGACCAGAGAGTATAAAAGCCTGTACTGAACATTCAGTATCAAATTCGATATTGCTTGAAAGAAGTAACAGGCAGAAGAGAGTTTGGCGGAATACGCAGTGTCTCGTTCCCTCTCTGGGAACTATGGTTACATACGTAACCCGAGACGTTCCCCATCTAGGGAACTTCAACACTGCGTCTAACCAGAACGCTAGGGGAACGCAATACCCACTAGGCCAGACTCACTGCTGACTGTGAACGCACACTACGCAGTGAGAATAGAGGACCCTGGTGAGGGGTCTACATTGAGTTGATAGTGACCCACAAATGTATGTGGTGTCGACCATCCTGCCGCCAAACAAATGTCAGAAAGGGCTGAGCCCGAAATAGAAGCTTTGGAGGCCCCTGCAGCCCTTGTGAAGTGGGCCTTAACAAATTTAGGTGCGGGACGTCCAGCAGCCTGATAGGTAATTGAGATAGTCTCAACTATCCAATTACTTATTGTCTGCATATTCGCCGGACTCCCCCTCTTTGAGGGTCCGAAGCAGACCAGTAACTGTTCACTCTTTCTCCAGTTGATAACCCGGTTAACATATGTATTCAGAGCCCTAACTGGGCAGAGTAAGTTTAACTTCTCTTGGTCCGACGACTGAAATGGGGGCGGGTGAAAGGCCTGTAGCACAGCAGGTCTCGCCACATGAGTGGGCACCTTAGGCACATACCCCGGACTGGGAATATGAAAGGCTTTGGACATGCCTGGAGCAAACTCCAGAAATGAAGGTGCAACCGACAAAGCCTGGAGGTCACCAACCCTTTTTATTTATTTTTTTTTTAAAAGGAAGAAATAGCTAATAAGAAAGCTGTTTTTAGTGTCAGAAACTTATCTGACGCCTCCTGCAGTGGCTCAAATGGGGGAGCAGAGATGCCCTCGAGCACCAATGTTAAATCCCATGTCGGTACCCTGTGTGTACTGACAGGCCTTAGCCTTATGGCTCCATGAAGGAAGCGACGAATTAGCGGATGCTGTCCTAGTTACTCATCATCTAGGGGAGAACTGTAAGCCGCTATAGCTGACACGTACACTATCAGAGTGGATGCAGCTAACCCAGCAGACAGGCGATCGTGGAGAAATTCCAGCACTGAGGCTACCTGACAGCTGACTGGGTTCAGCTGGTGTTCTCTGCACCAAGCTGAAAAGAGAGCCCATTTTAGGGCATAAAGCTGCCTTGTGAAGGGAGCCCTGGAGCTTAGAATGGTCTGAGCAACCTCGGTTGACAATCCATACTCTATGAGGTGGGCCCCCTCAGAGGCCACACCCACAGTTTCCACAGGTCGGGTCGGGGATGAAGTATCATTCCTCCCGCCTGGGACAGAAGGTCCCTCCTGATGGGGATCTCCCACGGGAGACCCGCCAGCAGGGCTATGAGGTCCGAAAACCAAATTCTGGTAGGCCAAAATGGGGCTACCAGCAGTAACTGTACTCCGTCTTGACTATTCTCTCCAGGACTCCTGGGAGCAGAGCGACCGGGGGAAAAGCATACAGACGTAGCCTCGGCCATGTCTGAACCATGGCATCCAGTCCCAGAGGGGCTGGATGCGAGAGAGAAAACCACAGTACGCAATGCGTGGTCTCTTGGGAAGCAAACAGGTCTACCTGCGCTTTTCCGAATCTTTCCCAAATGGTCTCCACCACCTCGGGGTGAAGTTTCCATTCCCCGGATCTCACCCCCTGCCTCGACAGGAGATCTGCTCCCATGTTTAGATGGCCCGGGACATACATTGCCCTGATGGACAGAATTTTGTTCTGGGCCCACAGGAGGATCCGATGTGCTAGTTTGCATAGCATTCGAGACCTCAGACCCCCCTGATGGTTGAGGTAAGAGACCACCGATGTGTTGTCCGTGCGGACTAAAATATGATGGCCCCTTAGATCTGGGAGAAAGTGTTTTAAGGCCAGAAACACGGCCATCATCTTCAGGCAGTTTATGTGCCAGTAACGATGATGTTCTCCCCATCGTCCCGCTGCGGGAAGCCCCCTCAGGGTTGCTCCCCAGCCCGTTAGAGAAGCATCTGTCATAAGCATAACACGAGGACAGACAGCCCCCAACACTGGGCCCTGGGTCAGGAACCAGGGCATTTTCCACATACTTAAGGCTCGAAGGCAGCGCCGCGAGACCTTGATCATGCGGAAAGGATTCCTTTTGAGGGAAAACCCCCTGGATTTGAGCCAACACTGCAGGGGTCTCATGGCAGCAGCAGCCAGCGTAATTCCGTTCGGTCTGCTGTACCCAACAACCTCTGAAAGTGTTTCACAGTGATGAACTGGCCTAGTTTGACTCTGCGTACGGCTGACTGAATCGAAGCGATTCATGGCGGGGACAGACGTGCTCGCATCGTCATGGAGTCCCATAGCACACCTAAAAAAATGGTCATCCTGGCTGGAACAAGCACACTTTTTGCGGTGTTCAACCGAAACCCCAACCTTCTGATATGGGTGAGAACGACATCTCGATGCCGAACTGCCATATCGTGAGTCTGAGCTAGAATTAGCCAATCGTCTATGTAGTTTAGGATACGTATACCCTGCATACGAAGTGGAGCTAGTGCTACTTCGACTATTTTGGTGAAGGTTCGAGGTGACAGAGCTAGGCCGAATGGAAGAACCCGATACTGGAACACTTCGCCCCCGAAAGCGAACCTCAGGTATTTCCTGTGTTGGGGAAGGATGGAAATATGGAAGCATGCGTCTTTCAGGTCTATCGTCACGAGCCCGTCCTCGGACTGAATTTGTGACACCACGTTTTTGATGGTTAACATCCTGAACCTGAGGGCCCCGACGGACCGATTAAGATTTCTCAGATCTAATATGGGATGCAATCCCCCATCCTTTTTGGGAACTATAAAATACCGGCTGTAAAACCCTGACTCTCTGTCGAGTGGGGGAACACGCTCTGTTGTGCCTTTCTTTAATAGAGCCAGTACTTCCTCTTCCATAACCAGAGCCTGTTCTGGCTTCACTACGGTGCGTGTAATACCATTGAAGTGAGGTGGGCGTGCACAAAACTGTAATTTGTAGCCATGTTCCACTGTGAACAGGACCCACTGAGACACCATCGGCAGGTGTTTCCACGCTGCCAGAAAATGTGCTAGGGGTACCAGCCTCTCGAGACTGGCCTCTGGTTGCTCTTGGACCCCCCGAAGAGGGGGTGGGGTCCCCAATGCCCTCAGACACTGAGGAACGCCCACCCCGGGAGACACAGAGCCCCCCACCAGCATACGTGGTGAGGTGGTCTCTCCCTTTCTCCACGGACCCTTGTTCAGTGAGGGCGTCGAATAGTGCTCTCGATGTCCAGGGGGGCCTTGGGAAGCCTGACTCCCAACACGTCAGGACTTCCTTTTATCCTTCGCCTTCCTCGAAACTATTATCGTCCTCGTGGGAATTTTAGGGGAAGGCTCAGGCTGAGAGCGTGCTCTCCAGGCCCTCTTTTTTTGAGGGGGAGCCCGGGAAGCCACGCTCTCCTTTTGTACCGCACGGTATGAGGAGCTGGTTGACGGCTGGGGCTGTCTTTTAACAGCCCCTTGACTTTTTGGTCTTGGGGGAAGAAAGTCCCCGAGGGAGCTCGAGCGTTTTTTGACTCGGTCAAAGGATTCGGCGACGCGATTGACGGCGTTGCCAAAGAGCCCTGAGCTTGATATTGGAGCGTCCAGGAAAATAGCTCTGTCTGTTTCTGACACCTCTGCTTGTGTCAGCCAGAGGTGCCGCTCAGTAGTCACCAGGGTGGCCAAAGATCGCCCCAAACTAGAGGCTGCCTCTTTAGTAGCCCTTAAAGCTAAATCCGACGCCCGAAGAGCTTCTCGAAGCTTTTCGGGTGTCGCTCCCCCGCCATCTAGGCACTCTTTAATTAGGTCAGCCTGATATGCCTGCAACACTGACATAGTGTGCAGGCATCCGACAGACTGACCAGCCATGATAAATGCTTTGCCGACAAGACCTAATGTTATTCTTAATGGTCTAGACGACAAAGGAGGGACCCTTGCAGATTTTAAATCTGGACGCAGATGACGCGCTAAATCTTCTTCTATTAAAGGCATTTCTTTACATACTTTTTCCCCAAGCCCACGAACTGCTGAATAAATAACCGTTTTCGGTGTCATTAAACGTGCTGAATAAGGATTTTTCCATGATCTCGAAACAGCCTCATGTAGCTCGGGGCAAAAGGGGAGGTCCCTCAGTGGAGGATCTACTCTGCTGGGTAATTCTCTTTCATCCAGCATTCCTGTCAGACGCAGATGTTGCTGCTCACGTGCTGGCTGCCACTCTATTACGTCAAACCTGTCAGCAGCACGTGAAATCACCTCCACTAACTCCTCATATTCCACTGACTGGGGCGGCAGATTCCCCGATCCTCTTTGCGTTTGCTGCTGCGGCGTCTCTGTTTCCTCGGAAACGGAGGACGCCGCCCTCCCACGAGGCGCAGAAGAAACCGCAGAGCGTGCTTCTGATGCTCCCGAAGGAGGATTAGATCTCACGGATCCAGAAAGAGAAAGGACAGAGTCCGTCTCCATCTCATCTGCCAGATCTAGCTGCGAACCCCACGACCGAAGTCGACGCTCAGCCTCAGCACGAGCGGGACCCGAACTGCGAGGAGAACGCGCCACGGGAGCTTTATTAAAAAACTCCCTTCTACTACGCAGCACTTTGCGGGAGAGAGCGTCACAGTGCCCACAGTCAGCATTCTCAAATGCTGCCAGGGCATGCTCCTCTCCCAAACACTCTAAACACAAATCATGTGAGTCACCAGCCGTAATAAAGCGAGGGCATGGAGGCACACAACGTTTAAAGTTTTTCTCTGCCATATCAAAACAAAAAAGTAAGTTGTCAGTTTTTTTGTATTTTGTGTATGCAAGTCAGTAATGAAAGTTCACAGAAAAAGGGTGTATTTTCACGTGCGTGCTTCTTGAAAGCAAAGAAGTTGATACTGAATGTTCAGTACAGGCTTTTATACTCTCTGGTCTGATGACACCTGCTTAATTACATTAGATTGATTTCACATGTGCTTCAAGACGCGTATAAAAGAGGTGTTCCCCTAGCGTTCTGGTTAGACGCAGTGTTGAAGTTCCCTAGATGGGGAACTAGACATAGCATTGGTTTCATACTGATTACTTTATCAAGCAATGTTTGTTTTCAACATGCATAGCTGCGTTTAAAAGTAGACACTTAAAGCTTTTTAGAAATACAATTCTCATCTGTGTGCAATTTCTATTCGCAGAGTTTTAGCGCATTTTACCGACGCATTTTTAAAAGCAGTTCACGGAGAGAGAAAACACAGAATGCCTACACTGTTTGTTTTCCTTATTTTGCAAAAGCACACATGTTTGTTGTTGTTGTAAGTGTACAAAACAAAAAGTAGACACATAACAGATTCAATTGATGTATTGATCTTATCTGTGCGATCAAAACTGAAGTGTAATTTAAGTTCATTTCAGCAGTTTGACGACACCACAGGTCAAAACGCGTATACGCGGTCTTCCTCCCCAGAGGGTTTTTCTCCTCCCTCGGCTGCATCAGACAACAGACAGACTTAAAGGAAGAAAGTCTCACGTAGCGTTTGTGAGAAATACTACAGTAAGAATTATAAGAGTCAGTTCTTTGGTTTAAATCATGTTTAATCTTTGGGGATTCGAATCAAAGATTCGAACATGATTCACATAGAATTATTTAAAGCTTACACTTAACTTAAGAATTTGTCCAGCAAATAGAACGTTTAGTCTAAAGCAATCCTGTATTATATTATTATGTGGCCAACAATAACAATATAAAAACAGTATCTAATTATTTAATGCACAAGGTAGCAGTATCTGAAGCTGAGGCATTAACTTATAAAGCCTTAATTTTAAACCTTAAAACGAAACAAAAGTTTATTGCTACTCTATAACACAAAGTACTAATCTAAGTAAAACAAACAAATGCACATAAATACACACACGCACAAGCAGTTTGAGGAGAGTTATGACTGAGTGGATTTAACTTCTAGCCTTTGCTAAATTCTTAGCATTGCAACCTGAGAGAAACCATAAAAGCAGAGAATTTTGCTATTCTTTACTACTTAAACATAATTCACAACAATTTCAGCAATGGATAGAAACCTTGTTTGTGCTACTTTCGTTCTGATGGAATTTTGGTTTCCTCGACTGGTCCAAAGGGAAATCCCGGCGAAGCTGATTGGTCAGCGTAGCAACTTCAGTGACGTGATGGAATTCCCTTGTCGGTGAAGAAGGGTTTCCTTAGTTGGTTGCTAGGGATACGGATGTTGGACAAAGCGGCGTTCAAAGTCCTTCCTGGGTTTCTGTAGTTACGATGAGTTTCAGAGTTTGGATGTGTTGACCCGATGGCTTGTTGTTGAAGCGGTTGCACAAGCAGATCGCGGGTCAAGCCGGCAGCAAGTGAAGGTCGCGGTCTGCTCTGTGATGTAACGAGGCTTCCAGCGAGGCGATGTAACGGCCACAGCACGAGAAGAGCGACGTCCGGGCAGCGACGGCGGTGACGACTGGCAAAGATGACCGGCAAAAGACGACGATGAAATTTCCTAGTTCAAAGTTTTATAGGCTTTGGTAGAGGCTGGGTCTACACAATACTTGTCCAATCAGAGAAGGTGCGGGGTGGAGTCACACCGCAATTCTGCCCTCTAGAAGGCCGGGTTGGCACCTTGTGTGGGCGCTGCTTTGATAGCAAAGTTATTAAAATAAAGTCTCATAACATGGACATCTTTTCTAGTATGGTTTCTTCATATAAACCAATGCATTAGAAACTTTCCTAGCTTTCAATCAATACCAAACATGAAGTATTTCACAAACATTCTGTAGATTTCATTTGTCACTGAGGGCTATAACTCAATAACTATCCATAACAGTTTTGTTAAACACATGGAACATGTACACACAAAAACCTACAGAAACATAAAGCAAACATACATTACTCAAATAAACTGTTTTACTTAAATGTCCATTAAACTTTGGAAGCGTTTCTGATCACTTCTGTGTGAGCCTAGAATGCGTGTTCCTCTCAGACGTGAGTCGCAGGCGTGAAACAAAAGGCACTTTCAGAAACCGGTTTGGTGGGTTTTTGATTGTAGGGCCTCTTATTGTTTTAAGGTGTAAAAGTTAATTAGCACGCAGTTGTGATCGCGACTGGCAAGTCATCCTGTGGATTGCCTTGAAAATTAAATGAAAGCTCAGACATGTAGGCACCAACCAATCTTTTAAGAAAAATATGGTCTGTGACTTGTTCGGTTCTGGAATGATCCATTGACTCCCTACAGAATTTTACTAATCAGTATTTGTTGTGAAGTTGCATTGATGAGTCACACGCAATATCGTTACAAAGTTCACGCACACACACACACACACACACAGATACACACACACACAGATAGGCAGCCAGAACGCGCTTAGCTTTGCACTATTTTTGCACTCAAATGTGACAGGATACAGGCTAATCTCCACTGCTGTGTGGATATCTGTTATGCTAATGTACAAAATAAACCTGATTTAACGTCCACAAACCAGGATTGAAGCATCTTCTTTTATAATTGTTCTGACACGCGGCTGTGCTGGTGAAGTAAATCTCTGTAATTAATTACGCACGTGCTCTGTTTTAAAACACTTTAAACATGTGAAACTTACTATTAATCACATTTGATGATGATTGCTGATCCTAGCGAACACAACAGACCTTTTATTCCCGGTTGCTTTGCGTATGTCTGGTCTTGTTGACATATACGGGTGACTACTGGGACATGTTAATGTGCGCAGCTGTCAACCAATGGACAATAATTGGTCCACCGTTTTTATGTTGTTAAATTGAAAAAGAAAGTACTGGGTGTGTTTATATCACCCCAATATGACGGTCTATACACTATATGTGAAGTTTATGTATAAACAAATTTCGAGAGGATCACGTGCTTATGATTGCTAGCAGCTGACCCGCATTATCTAATTCACTATGATCCAATCAGATGACTCCTAAACTACTATAAATACCCTGGGGTTTATTCCATTGCTATCTTCGTTTTGAAGACCGGAAGCAAGCCAGCTAAACCAGCAAGCCAGCTAACCAGCAAGCCAGCCAACCTGCAAGCTAGCTAACAAGCAAGCCAGCCAACGTGCAAGCCAGCTAACCAGCTAACCTTCAGGCCAGCTAATCAGCAAGCCAGCTATCCAGCAAACCAGCAAGCCAGCTAACCAGCAAGCCAGCTAACCAGCAAGCCAGCTAACCAGCAAGCCAGCTAACCAGCAAGCCAGCTAACCAGCAAGCAAGCTAACCAGCAAGCCATCCAGCCGGCAAGCCATCCAGCCAGCAAGCCATCCAGCCAGCAAGCCACCCAGCCAACAAGTCATCCAGCCAACAACAACTTTCACCGCCACCATCGTCAACCTCTTCTCAAGTCACCACTAAGCTAATAACATCAAGACCATGAGCAATTTCGACAATAACAACAATAACAACAACATGCCCGAAAACTAAGAGAACAACCCTCAAGACCTCCCTACTATCATCGTTACCCCCCCAGCAATACACCAGCCTGTAATAAAAGACCCTCAATCTCAAAACAAAGATTTAACAAGAGGACGAAGAATTACCCGCTCCGCTATCAGCAGACCATCCCGCCACAGATCACCATCGCCAGCAACATCCAGAACAAATAATGTTTCTCCTACCTCTTCTTATGCCTCTGCCTCCTCCTTCATCCAGTCATCAAAAAGTATAACCGTCACCGAACTCACGAAACTCCTAGCCGATCTTGGCATCCACGCTCCCCGAAACCTCAACAAACCGGAACTGTTAAAATTATACACTAACTCCACTTCAGACTCTCACCCGTCGCTCAGCCCACCCGCCAGACCAAACACTCAGAAGTCCGATTCTCGCTATACTCCCTATACCCAACATCCCCGCTCTCAAACCGGGAAAAGGAAATCAAAACAAAAACACGTCTCAAGCCACACCCCCTCAGAACAGCTCCCTCAGGCAAGCCGGCAAACCCAAATTACGTCACCTCCAACCCTCCAGCAAAACTCCAATCAGGATCCCAACAACGCCATTCACTCTCTCACTCAACCCGGATCCACACCCTTCTTCTGGCCGCCTGCTCCCCCTAGCGCCCAAACCAGTCCTCACATGCCTTCCACCTCAGCCTCTCATTTCAACCCTTCTGCATTTCCTCTAAACCAGTGGTTCTCAAACTTTTTTCATCAAGTACCACCTTAGCAAAAAATTGTCTCTCCAAGTACCACCAAAATGAGCAGTATTGAAATACAGTAGCGTAGTAGGCCCAGTAAAGCAGCTACAGCTCTGCACAGTTAAAAAACCTGGCAGATTACCTCAGAAATATAGCCTATATATAATATATGGCATATTATATACATCATTTTTAATAAATTTTGAATTATTTGTAGCATGTACATGAGATATTTCATTCCTCCATGTACCACTAGAAGGAAGCCCGCGTACCACTTGTGGTACACGTACCACAGTTTGAGAACCACTGCTCTAAACCAATCTTTTCCTCCTCAATCGGTGTTACAGGGCTCCTTGCAAAATTCTACATTTATGCAGCTACTGCGGAGGTGCTTATGCCAAAGTGATTTGCAAGGCGTTAAGAGCGAAGAATTAAAAGTCAAAAAATTACTTGTCGACTCCTGTAAATGTTTCTCGACTTGCCTTTGAATTGCGCTGTCACCCTGATACTAACTTCTCTGATTTTCTGATTTCAGGTCTAACCCACAGATTTAACCCGGGCGTTTCAGCTCTCCCTGCCTTCAACCCATTCTGTCGTAATCTGCAATCCGCTACTACTGATCCCGAAACTGTCGATATGTTAATCAAAAAAGAAATTGACAATGAATTCATGATAGGACCTTTTCCCGCCCCAAGGTCAGCGTTTCTCGTATTAGTCCAATCGGTGTAGCAACTAGGAAATTCTCTAACAAAAAACGATTGATTATCGATCTCTCCGCTCCGCATAACTCTATATTTCCTAGCATTAACAGCACCATTCCATCAGACAAATACTCACTGAATTATCATGATATAGACCAAGCAATTTCGCTCATCAGATTAGCCGGTGGCAATGCTTGGCTTGCAAAAAATCGACATTTTATCCGCCTTTAAAATCATGCCAATTCACCCAGACTTCTGGCACCTTTTTGGCATTCATTGGCGCTCACAATCTTACTTTGCAGTCTGACTAACTTTCAGCTGCAAAAGTAGTCCTAAAATTTTCGATATGCTTTCAGAAGCATTATGCTGGATTTATCTAATAACTACGAAATCCTGCATATCATCCATCTCCTCGATGATTTTCTTCTCATTTCCCCACCTTCTTCACCTCCAGCTAAACACCTATCGATCACCCAAAAGGTTTTCGAAAATCTAGGCATCCCCCTCGCAGAGGAGTCCCAGCACTTCCATAGAATTTCTGGGCATCAACTTAGATTCAAATTAATTTCAAGCATCCCTTCCCAAAGAAAGATCGACCGTATAATCTCTTTATTTCAAATTTTCCTCGAGAAACAATCATGCACCAAACGCGAACTGCTATCTATTCTCGTGCATTTCAATTTCGCGATGCGCATAATTCCCCAAGGCCGCCCGTTTATTACTCACCTCCTTCAGCTCTCCTCCTCGGTCCCCTGTTAAGAAGATGCCATATATCTTTCTAAACCCAGTCGCAACAAACTCAGCTTATGGATCTCCTTCCTTAAGCAATGGAACGGCTGTTCCTTTTTTTATAGCGACCTAATTTCTTCCCCGGTGGACATTAATTTATTCACTGACGCTGCCCCCTCAGTCGGGTTCGGTGGCTTTTACCAAGGTCACTGGTTCGCTTCAACGTGGACCCCGCAGATGCTCAGTCTACCCAGAAATCAGCAATCATCTGCGCTTTCGAACTCTACCCCATAGTCGCAGCAGCGCTTTTATGGGGAGATGAATGGTCCGCCTCTAGCAATCTCGTTCATTGCGACAACGAAGCCACCGTTTATTGCATTAATAAAGGACGCTCGCACGCACTTCCAATTATGCCCTTACTAAGACGCCTCGTTTGGACGGCAGCCAAAAAGCAATTCATTATGACTGCTAGACATGTTCCAGGTTGCAAAAATCAAATTGCTGATTCTCTCTCTCGCTTTCTTTTTCAGAAATTTCGGCTCTTGGTACCGGAAGCAGATCAGCATCCAACACCTGTTCCACTCTATTCACAAATGATATTGCCATAAACCACCCATTACATCGCCTCCATGAAACTTCCATATCCCTGATCCTTCACGCTGTCGCACCAAGGACCCTTCAGTCATATCTCACAGCATGGAAATCTTATAAATATTTCCACACCCTGTACCAAATACAGTTCCCAGATTTTTCATTGCTTACCATCACCTCATTTATTTCCCACCTCCATACAGCCAAAAATATCCAGGCAAGCTCCATAAAAAGCTACCTTAGTGGGGTCCAATTTTTTAATAAATTGATTTACGGGGCCACCTCAGAAGCCATTTCTAACGCTCAAACTTCCCTCCTTATTAAAGGTATCCAGAAATCACACCCCCCCTTCCCGACACTAGACTACCCATTTCGCTCAATATTTTAGCAAAGTGCATACGCACACTACGTAGAGGATACCTCTCACTCCACACAGCCTGTACACTAGACGCGATGTTTACCCTGGCTTTTTTGGCTTCCTGAGGTGTTCAGAAATGGCTATCACATCCAATTTCAACCCCGCAATACACCCCACTATATCTGATCTAACACTGCTGAATGCTGAAACTCTCGCCTTTTTCATTAAACAATGCAAAACAGATCAGACAGGCAAAGGGCATTTTATTTACATATTTAACATTTTTTCCCCCGCACAGCCATTCCAAACTCTCCTAGCTTTTCTCCATTAAAGGAGATCAAAGGAGTCCGACCCACATGCCCCACTTTTTACTGATGACGCTTACCGTCCAGTAACCCGTTTTTGGTTTCAAAAACATCTGAAAGAAGTCTTTCGCCTTTCGGGCGTTTCCCCCGAATTGTATTTCAGCCATTCATTTAGAATTAGCGCAGCCACCACAGCAGCTCACAAAGGTCTATCCTCACACCAAATCCAGACCCTAGGCTGCTGGTCCTCCGATGCCTTCAAAGCTTACATTCGCCTCAGCCGATCCCACCTCAAGACAGCCCAGCCAGCCCTAACCAGCTAAATTCCAAACTCCAACTAGGGGTACGAGCTCGACCCTAAGTAGGCAGGAGTGCGTGTGTGTGTGTGTGCTTGTGTATGGGTGTGCATGGGAATGTGTGTGATTGCTCGCGCAGATACAGTGTGCGGTTGCACACGTATACATGCTTATTTGCACGTTGATATGTATATAGGTGTGGGCGTACGTTTAGGTATGCATATGCACGTGCAAGCGAATGAGTATGTGAGCCTATGGGCATTACATGTTGTGCAGGTTGCATGTATGCTCTTAACTTTTTTTTCAAACCTGCTATGCTCCTTCCCTCACCATGCTCTGACCCCTGCAGGGGTCCAATCTGAGCTTCGACTCTCGCGAGTCACCCCTAGCCCATCCCCGGCCACCCCTTCACTACCACCTCCAGTAAGAGCCTGCACTACCCCCCTTCCTCTTCCTGACTCTTACTGCCCCCCCCCCATAGCTCTGACCCCCGCAGGGGTCGCTCTGAGCTTCGACTCTCGCAAGAGTCACCATTTGCGCCCCCCCCCCCCCCCCCCCCCCCAGGCCATTAGAAATGGTATGTACGCGTATGTTATGCGCATACATCCGATGTATACCTGTTCCGATGCGTGTGCATGCATATGCCGAAACAGGATTAGACGCACGTGCATGCTCACGCACGCAGGTTATCCCCTCTCTCCTTTTCTTCCTTTGGCGTCGAGTTCCTCCACCCGCTCTTTTCTTCCTTTCTTATAGGCCATCAATCCTCAGCTCTAACTCCTGCAGGAGTGACTAAAACGAGCTTCGACTCTTGCAAGAGTCCCGCCCCGGCCACCTCCTGCTGCAGTCTCCACCGCCCCCTCCCTTTCCCAGACTTCCGCAGGAGAAATGCCCACAGCAGCTCTGACCCCCGCAGGAGTCGCTCCGAGCTTCAACTCTCGCAAGAGTCAATCACCGCCCATGCCCAGCCCTTACCATATAATAACTATACATGTTCATATATATATATATATTTATATATGCATATATACTCTTATATTCTCCTTTTCTTCTTTCTGGCGTTGAGATTCTCCGCCTGGCAATTATCTGCCCCTTCTTTCTTCCTTACAGCATGAGTGCTTCTGCTACCTTTACCCTTCTCTGATCTCCCCCCTTATCTCCTTACCCTTCTATTTCCTCAATTTCTTTTTCAGCGTTGAGTTCTCCGCTAACTGTTTTTCTTTTAGCGTCGCTCTTTCGCTATGTTCTTCCTTTCGCTTAGGCCCTCAATCCTCAGCTCTAGCTCCCGCAGGAGCGACTAAAACGAGCTTCAAATCCCGCAGGAGTTCAGGCCCTGGCCACCTCCCATCCTCTCATGCAGGAGTCTTCACCGCCCAAACCTTCACGACTCTTGCTTGAGCAATCTAACCCCAGCTCCCACCCCCGCAGGGGTGTATATATTTGAGCCTTGACTCCCGCGGAGTCAATCCAGCCCTGCCCTCACCCCGACTAGGCTCTAGCAGTCTACTTTGCTCTGCTCCCGCAGGAGCTTCTCTTCCTAAGCTATCAACGCTATATCCAGCAGCCAGATATGGCTTTGTTACACCTGCTTTTTGGGGGGCTCTTCAATACGCGGCTGCTGTCCCGAGCTATACAAAGGCATTTTGGGGAGTTCTTGAGATCTACCTGAGCTCAAACTCCCCTCCCGCCTTGCAACGGGAGGGAGCCCTGGGCTCGAGGATCTCATGAGCTCAGGGCTCTCTCCCGGGACAGCATGCCAAACAAGCTTTTACAATTAATCATCAGCTAAGTGTGAACTCTTGAAGTGAAGTTTATGTATAAACAAATTTCGAGAGGATCACATGCTTTTGATTACTAGCAGCTGACCCGCATTATCTAATTCACTACGGTCCAATCAGATGACTCCTAAACTACTATAAATACCCTGGGGTTTATTCCATTGCTATCTTCGTTTTGAAGAGTCCCCCCTTCCTCCCCTACTCCTCCTTCTTAGACGGGTGACACGGTGGCCCAGTGCCTAGCACTGTCGCCTCACAGCAAGAACGTCTCTGGTTCCTGGCTTTACCAAAACTAGCAGACAGTTCTGTGTGGAGTTTGCACTTCTCCCCGTGCTCGTGTGGGTTTCCCCCGGGTTCCCCGGTTTCCTCCTACCGCCTAAAAACATGCAATTAAGTCAATTGAACAATCCAAATTGTCAACATAGACACGCTTCTAGTTAGTAATTAATTTCAAGAGCATTCACTTGCTACAGCAGGGGAGTTCTCAAGATCTACCTGAGCTCAAACTTCCCTCTCGCCTTGCAACGGGAGGGAGCCCTGGGCTCGAGGATCTCATGAGCTCAGGGCTCTCTCCCGGGACAGCATGCCAAACAAGCTTTTACAATTAATCATCAGCTAAGTGTGAACTCTTGAAATACACATATGTTTGTCCAAACAGCTTGAAAAGTAGATTTTTCTCCATAGGTGCCCTTTAAGTTTAAAAGCTATGGCCTGTAAGCAGTGCTTAATTTGTGAATCGCGAGATCCCGGAACAGATCAGGGTAACGGATCCGGCATGCTACCTGAGGATAGGTGTTGTGCTCAAAAGTGGAGAACAGGGGCATAGCGGGGTGTTGGTAAGCGGAGGGGTGTCACGGACATAAGTTAAGAGCTGGGGCAGAGGTTGTTTGTCGTGGCAAAAATAAAGAGGATTGGGGAGTTGCAGAAGAAAGTGAAAGTGAACAGCGGATGAGGGAGAAGGGCGGATCAGTAAAATTAGGTGCCGGATGAGATTTCAGAGGTGCCAGTTCTGGATCTGGCCTGTTCTGGCAAAAATTAAGCCCTGCCTGTAAGACTATAATAATATATATTTTTTCTATTTGTTTTTCAGTTCATATAAGGTTTGTCATACATATCTGACCCAAGATTACAAATTAGATCTGACTTAACCACTTCGGACCTTGTATCCATTACAATAGACATCACATGTCAGCCCATGTTTTTTGTGGTTCCTGATAGGAATGTCCAGATCCCATTACATGATCAGAAATCAGGTGTGATCACACGGTTTCAGACTCGATCGGAATCGGCCATGTAAAGTTGTCCGAAATAAATATATTTAAAGGGTGTTGAATTTTTATAAATTCAACTCAAGGACTGTGAAAATATACTTTTTCTTTTTCAGAAATTTGGAACATAATTTAGGTCTGACGTGATTAATAATATTTAAAATATTTACTATTGTGACATTTTCAGTTGATGTATCTTTTGTTGAATTAATGTGTGTACTCACTGTTGAAGCAGATGAACTCACGGGTGTTAATACATTGCTCTGTAATCCATTGTCCATTATACATAACAATACACTGACTACTGTAGACTAGTTCTACAGATGTCCAGTTCAGAAAGAGCACAGGATCACCTGAAGACCAATGCCATTTATAAACACCCGTCTTCTGAAGACCAATCCAGATATTTTGATTGTGTACATAATTCAAACTCTTGTTCAGCTGGATCATGTCATTCATGTTGTCAACAGTGGCCAGATCTGTGTATTTCTCTCTGCAGTATCTCTGAGCTTCAGTCCAGTTCTTCATCTCATTTATAAAGTGATACTGACGCTGAACACATTCAGATGTGGAGCAGAGAGCTGTGAAAGAGACTTGTGATTTTCAGAACAGTCAAACCTAATGAAACTATAAACCATAAATAAAACTACAAACACACTCACCCATGAGAAGAAGTGGGAAATATAGAGTTTGAGCCATTTCTGTAACGAAGCATATTGAAATTATTTTAGCTTCATAACACGATTCATATTAATTAGTGTTATTATATCTGAAGTGTATTTGTGTGTAATGTGAGTATATGAGTAGTTCGTACCTCAGAGCTGGTGTGTTTCTGTCCTCAGTCTGATCTTTGTATCTACAGCTTCATACTATGTGATAATATCTGCTCTCATCCGTCATTCAGCACGTCACATTATTTGTTTATTACTCTAAATAAAGACTTTTTTCGTTTTTCTTCCTCATTCATATGTTTTTGCATATGTCCCTCTGTGTGATTCTGTACTTCTTGGGAAGTGTATTCATTTAAATATGGTAGAGAGTTGAGTCTGTATTTTTCAAAATTCATATTTCCATAACGCCTTCACAGGGAAAATCCAACTCAACATTTGCATCTGTTTTTATTTACTTTCAAGAGTTCACATTTAGCTGATGATTGAAAATAAAAGCTTGTTTGGCATGCTGTCCCGGAAGAGAGCCCTGAGCTTGTGAGATCCTTGAGCCCTGGGCTCCCTCCTGTTTGCAGGGTGAGGTGGGAGTTTGAGCTCAGGTAGATCTCGATAAACTCACCCCGGCTTTTTACTGGCTAATGACAGATATGGTGGGCTGAGGAGAGGTGTACTCGCTAAGAGTATGGCTATGGATTCCATCTGGAAAAGAGGGAGAGTAGGGGGGATTCTTCAAGACGAAGATATTGAGATAAGAAAACTCTGGTTATTTATAGTGAGTTATGAATCATCTGACTGGAGAATTAATCATGAGCTAGCTGATGCGGGAACAGCTAAGTACAATCACAACGATGGGATCCTCTCGAAATTTAATTTATAAATAAACTTCACTTCTGTGTTCTATCCTCTTCAGTAATGCAGTGACTGACAGCATCAAATCTGATTATTTGTAATTAAAAATTAATGTGTTTGTCCAGTTTCCTGAGGTGCTCTTCTGTTATGCTGTTGTGGAAAACCTGCACAAATTTATATTTTAGATTAGATTAGATTAGATTCAACTTTATTGTCATTACACATGTACAAGTACAATGCAATAAAATGCAGTTTAGGTCTAACCAGCAGTGCAATAGCAGCAAGTGCAGGATACAGGAATAAGTTATAAAGTGCAGTTATAGAAAACTATGGTGATATTTACAGATGGATGTACTATGAACATTATATACAGGTTGGATAAGCTATGAACAGATTTACAATATATGAATATATGTACAGGTTGCTATTAATAATCAGTAGTGTGCAGATAGATAAACATGATTACAAGTGTATATGTTACAATATATGAATATATGTACAGGGATAGATAAACATGATTACAAGTGTATATGTTACAATATATGAATATATGTACAGGTTGCTATTAATAATCAGTAGTATGCAGATAAATAAGCATGATTACAAGTGTATATGTATAGTGGGTGTGTACATAATTACAAATGCCCGTATGCAGTGGGTATGCACAGTTCAATAAGTAAACAGTTCAATGTGGTGCAGTGAATGTGCAAATTTTAAATGCGCAAATGTTAAACAGTGCAGTTATTGCGAGGAGTTTAAGTTAGAGGAGAGTGGGGGGTGTATTGGGGGGCAAAAGAGTCAGTGGGGGGCAGAGTTCAGGAGGGAGACAGCTCTGGGGAAAAAGCTGTTCCTCAGTCTGCTGGTTTTTGTCCGGGGGAGTCTGAAGCACCTGCCGGAGGGCAGGAGAGAAAACAGTCTGTGAGCGGGGTGAAAGGTGTCCTTCAGAATACTGCGTGCTCGGCGCAGACAGTGTTTCTTCTGGATGTCCTCTATGGCTGGCAGTGTGGTTCCTGTGATGCGTTGGGCACTTTTCACCACCCGCTGCAGTGCCTTACGCTCAGCAACAGAGCAGCTTCCATACCAGACTGTGACACAGTTTGTCAGAATGCTCTCTATTGTGCAGCGGTAGAAGTTCACCAAGACGGCTGATGAAAGCTGGTTCTTCTTCAGTTGCCACTGATATATTTGACACTGGCGCTGTTTAATTTGAGTCATTTTAACACTTTACAGTCTTTACAGGAGAGGATTTGTGAAAGGATGTGAAGCAGAAGCACACAGCTGAACTGATGAGAAACCAAAGTTGAACACATTGATCGCTGAGATTCATCACATTGGCTACTGGTTGCCAACAGAAAACTCATAGCTCAAGGAAAGAAGGAAAACCATTAACCTTTTACAACGTTAATAAAATAAACACAACAAACATGTAACGACAGCCTAATCTCAAACTGAGAGCAACTCACTAATGAGGAGAAGAGTGTAATTTAGAAATGTGTCTGTTTTTGAGAAAGAAACACACTGAACAACTCTTTAAATAAAACAGGATCACAACACAATTTACAATAGGATATATGCCGAAGCATGCTAACAGGACTTTTAATTTGCCACTAACCTGGGTTAACCGCTTCTGGTGAACTGAATGCCAATGCAAAATCGGCGCGTTTGAGGTCTGTTTTCTTTGAAAATCAGTGATCTTCACTGGCTGAGTGATATCAGATATAAAGTGGGTCTCAGATTGTACAAGAAGCACTGCATTACATTACATTTCCCCCGTCATGTCTTTATAATTCGAGCACTTATATTACCCCAGTATATTCGATAGAGCTTCTGCGCTAACCTGCCGATTCTGACAGGCGCGTGCGTGTAAACGGCTTTTTGTGTCATTTTATGCTTGAGCAACTGAATATATGCTAAAGTCTATTTAACTGATTGTTTTTTAATTACATTACAACATCGATGCTGTAACAGGAACCATATAAAAAGGGAAAAAACCCACAATAAAAGGTCACTGGAAGTTTATCAGTATGGGAAACACACTAGCTCGGCATATACCCTATCATCAAGACAGCATTGGTTTAAGACTTTAAATGTAAATAGTTCATAATAGGGCTGAGCAATACTGCAAAATTTGGTATCATTACGATACCAAGTAAATAAAGGGCTACCGATACTGATACTTTTACTTTTAAAAGCATGCACTTAAGCCTAAATGAACTTTTCTGTAAGGAGAACAGCGTATTAAATGTATTTGTTAAAACCCAGGACAAATTATAAACACTTTTAAGCCTTTTTAAACACAAACTTATTGCTAGAGAATGATGCATTTTTTTAAACTTTCCTTCAGTCTGGTGATTTTGTTCAGAAACATTGATATAATAATAACAAATCCATTTCTCTTTTAGCACTTCTTCATTGTCTTTAAACAAATAAATTTAAAACATGCATTTCAAATACCTTTTAATAAACAAAGACTACAAAATTAATACTGGCAAACAAATGTTAAAAAAAAAAAGTTTTTTGTTCACTGTTTTGTTCAAAATAACAAAAAGTGTTTCTCTTTCATTAGACACTAAACATTGCCTTATTTTACAAACAAGGTGCAAACAGTTGCTTGTATATAATGAGGGATATTCAGACATTTTCATATTTTTGGTTTATGATATACAGTGGTGGCAAGCCTGTATACCAACACCTGTATTCTCACCAGCTAAAAAGTTTTTTAAGTGTTTTTTATTATTATTTCCTACAAACACTGTAAGGGTCTATCTATTAGTCCTATGACGGAACTAACAGCATGGGTGAACGTTAAATGCGTATAAGCCTTTTAGCACATATAAAAATAAATATTGATATTCGTTATAATTTTTTTAAAATTTGTTTCCAGCTTAATTGTAAAATTAAAGTAACAAGAGGTAGAAGGAGAGACACAGGGGGAGGGAGAGAGAGACTCAACTCACTTTATTTCTTTATTTCAATTCACCTTATTCTTCGCCGACGAGTGGGGGCAGCCATTTATCTTTTTGGCTCGAGACTTTCGGTCTCATTCACTTTTAAATTTAATGCATTAAAAACTGCTATTTTCGCTGTTTGATGTTACAAACTGATATTTTCTTATTATATTATTCTACTTGGTCTGTATAGTCATGCAAACATTTGTTTGTAGAGCAAGTAGTTTGACCGTTTTCTGCCGTTTATTATTCTTAGTCATTTCTCCCATAGGCGACTGAATCATTTTAGAATAAGGTCAATAGCACTTTCACAAACCACAATGATTACCAAAGTGCTGTGCGTAAAACACATAAAACGCATGTAAAAATACATAAAACCAAAATACATAAACTCAAATCACATGATTAAAAGCTAAAGAAAATAAGTGTGTTTTCAGTGACCTTGAAAAGACTCAAAAGTTTTAGCTGTTCTTAAAGAGAGTGGGAGATCGTTCCAAAGTTTTGAAGCTGCTACCGAGAAAGCTCTATCACCTCGACATTTTAAGCGTTAACCCTAACCCTAACTTGCAAATAGAGATGATCCATAGAGCGAAGAGATCTCACGGGTTGGTGCATAATAATTAGCTCAGAAATAAACTCAGGGGCTAGGCCATAGAGGGATTTATAAACATACAACAGAACTTTCAATCCAGAAATTCTAAACTGGATTGGCAGCCAGTGTAGAGAAACAAGTACAGGTATAGCGTGTTCTCGTTTTTTTGTGCCTGTTAAGAGCCTAGCACAGGGGTCGGGAACCTTTTTTCAGCAAATTCATTTTTTTAAAGAGCCACGTGACATATATATATATATATACATATATATATATATATATATATATATATATATATATATATATATATATATAATTAAAACATACATCTGAAAGACCTGGATGTCTGATTAGGAGTTCAGAAAAGACTGAAAAAGGTTATTAGAGCTTACGATACAATAATCCTTCAACAAGAAGACAATGGAAACTGGCTTGTGTTTTAATTTGGTTTACCTTTCCTCATTTGTTTTGCTGTTGCTGTCAGTGGACATCGGGGAACAACAATGTGCTTCTGTGTCAAACCCTACAACAGATATTTGGTTAGATATATTATTGACTTTGTATTTAGGTAATCCTTAAAAATTGGGTTCAAACTGAATAGGATCCTTTATCTGTTTTATTTTCTTATTCAAACATGTCTGGTCATGGGGGACTGTAAAACAGATTAAAGCTGCGGTCACACTTGACTTTTCTCCCCATAGACTTCTATTCATACGCATGCAAATGCATCAGACCGAAAACCCAGAGTCATGCGTTAAGTTTTGCAGTTCGCTGCGGTGCAAAGTTCAAGCTAGTGTGACCGCAGCTTTACACCTGTGACTGTAGTCAACACTGCATTTATCACTGTCCCGTGGTGTATTTGTACTTTGTTCTGTTCTCTGTGTATTCCCTGTGCCACACCCTTGTTTGTTACCATGGATTTTGATTGTCTCCACCCCTTGTTATCTTTTAGCTCATTGTTCTCTCTGTATGCAAGTCCCTTTGTTTTGAAATTCCATAATACTGTTTCCTGTTTTATTTTTTCTAAGGTCCTTTTACTTTTGTTTGTTTCATTGTAGACTCTCTTGTTTCTCTAATTGTTGCTCTACAGTCAAAATATGTGCTACTCTGTTAACTAGTGGTGGGCAAAGCGATGCTTCATCAAACACTGAAACAGTCGAAGCAATTGTGTAGAACTTTAAAACATTCCGAAACTTGTCTTTACAGTGACACATAGTGGTCATTTTTGAAATATATTGCTCTGGAACAGCTTCAGCAAAGAATTAGTTTAGCAAATTGAGGAATTATACCCCACGTTGTAGAGTTAAGGTTTCAAGTAATTTAGTGAGAGTTGCTAACTAGCATGCCGAGAGATGGGTTTGAATCCAGGGTCATGCAGCTATAGATATTAGTTTTTAAATGCTCTGATCTTGTAACGTATCTTGTTTTACTATTGGTCTGACATGCGAATCAACATTTTGTGATTAAATATGTCTTGCTTTGGTCATAAAGAGAGTTTTTTTTCTGACCCTGTCAGTCAAAGGCAGATTCGCCAGGTCTTCAATGTCAGGTTTAGACAGAGTACACAGACAGATAATGCTCAAACTAATCGTTTATTTAGTAAAGAACAAAGGCAGCTGCCATTTGCCGACCACCAGCGGGAACGCAGACTGGATAAAGGCAAAAGAAATTCCTCACTCGGGTCCTTTGGTGAGGAGAGCGGTTGAAGGGGCAGTATGAGGAGATAACCCCTGCAGCAGAGCGAGTGTTGAAGCGAGACACTGCTCGCTGCAGAGCCATTTGAGCAGAGCTGAGCTCCAGTGAGGGGGAGCATGAGCTCTCGCTCCTCCTCCTATAAGCTGTTTTAATGCGTACACCAACTCCACCCCTAACCCTACCCCCAGTGACATCACTCGTAGAAGAATTGCAAGAAAGGAGGAGCAATAGCTCAAGCTCCCCCTCACTGGAGCTCAGCTCTTCCCAAATGGCTCTGCAGTGAGCATCACTTGGCTGAAGCTGGTGAGCGCAGAGGTGGAGGCTGGATTCAACAGCGTGGTGAATGCACAGATCACGTCTAAGCAATCATGTTAAGTTAAAATTATTGTGCTAGACTGGACTGGACCAGACAAAATTCACTCAATGCAATAAGGAATACCATAGCGTCCGTAAGCTTTAATAAACACAATAACCTGGCAGAGAATTAAAGGGGAGAATCAGAAGTAAATAGCAACAGGTGAGTAAAGTATGTGCGTCAGCCCTAATTGTATGAGGCAACAGCTGAAACACAACAGATTGAGACATAGACACTCAGATCAAACCTGACCCATGACATTTCAATGCTTCTGAAATGACAAATACTTAGAATCGCTCCAGTCACATGACCTGGTGTTTTGAAACATTTTAGTCAAGTGACCTAGGTGTTTCAGATAATGCTTTAGTGCATGCGTTTCGGGATCTCGACACTGTTGAAATGTCACTTTCACGTCAGCCATCCGTACTGTTAACTACATCAATCATTTGTCCAATTCTGCTTTGTGCTGGCTGAAGTCTTCTTTAATTAGTGGTGTCTTACTTGTGCTTAACCCAGTCAACAGCTATCCAGAGGTTTGCTTCTTCCACAGGGTTATCTCTCCGGCCAGGTTTGCAGCTTTGGCCTTACTCCCCAGACCAGTTCCCCAGAGTCTCCAAACCAAGCAGGTGTCTTTATTTTCTGTTTAACGCCTGCAATGTTTTCAAGTTCTGCATTTCCTCCAATGCGACCAGAAAATGTGATTCTTTATTTGACTCTTAACCCCAAACACAGTTTCTGTTAACCTATATACTTTGTTTGGCCTTTCTGTCCTGACAACAATTAACCTACATTTCCTGCTGGCCATGGGGCAGTGGCAACACCCACCACAGCAACATTAATGGTTGCCTCACTTCAATTAACACCCACTGCTCCTGAGTGTCTCAGGGTTTCTAGTTCTTCAGCATGTGTTTATGTAATGGTTATAAATGAGCAGGACAGTAGGGTTGAGGCAGCAGGGGGCATGGACAAAGTGGGAGGGTAGCCCACAATGTAAGATCACCTGGAAAAAAACATCATGCAGGCAGACTTCCAGCACATCTGATTCCTCATCCACCCATTCCAGCCAACATTCACTTGAGGGGCAAGAGTAAGACTCCCAATAGTATCTGGATGCAGCCTTTATGATGCAAGATGATATTGCATCACCCAGCAATGCAATGTCAGACACAATGCACTCAATGGAGTGAGTGACGTCACTGTGATGGGTAGGGTTAGGGGTGGGGTTAGGTGAGCGCATTAAAAAGCATTGGATGCAGCTCTGATTGCACTGCACCGAGTCTGCAGCCAGACCCCTCTTAAGACTCCAGCATGCCAGTTATGCTTTGGTAGGGAATTATTACAACACCTATTGAGCAGCTGTGTAAAGACTAGGGGTGTCAAAATTAATCGTTTCTTCGGTGCACTGCGATGCAGATGCGGACAATTCGGTATCAGTTCAGTAATAATCATAACCGGTTATTACTGACGTCATTTACCTCATATGCGCTCTGTCGCGAGGGAGGCGATTGCGAGTATTTACAGCGCTTTAACTACTTAAAACTCATAAACTGCACAATTTCACTGTGTGTGTTTGCTGGATCAGTCTTTCACTGACATATACAACAATAGCCCCTATTTCACTGAGATCGAGAGAATGAAAGTAGCCTACTCCATTTCTCTCTCTCTCTCTCTCTCGCTTTCTCTCTCTCTCTCTTTCTCACACACACAGTGGCCCATTTGACCTGCTGGCGTGGTTTTTCTACTCTTCTCGGCTGTTTTACAGCGTTACTTTTGCATCCAGAAACGAGCGCGTGTCTGCAGAGTTTTCTCCACCGTGTCTATCATAAATCAGCTGTGAGATCGCCGCTGCCGCCTGCCGCTTATCGGTGTCACTCATCTGTGAAGAACGCAGCATGCAAGAGCCAATCGCAACCGTTTTTTTTTGAGGGTGTGACCAATCAAAGGGATGTAAGAGAACTAGACAAGGATCAGAAATTGAGCTGGATATTTATATTTGTTTATATTATTTGCTAAATGCTCGTTTTGTTTAAAGGTACAGTTTATAAATCTGACTATTTGTATTAAATGACAAAATTGTATTACAAATAGTATATAAATATTAATATATTCATACATTTTAATACAAGAACTGCTGCTGTGAAGAAAATATAAAACTGTGTATGGAAAGCATCGTCAATGGACCGTGATACACCGAAATATCGAATTGAACCGAATCGATGGCATGATAATCGTAACCGAACCGAATCGTGAGACTAGTGTAGGGTTACACCTCTACTAAAGACCCTGGTGGATGGGCACTACCGTTGACGGCATTACCAAGTACTGAAGGCAATGGCAGAAAGCATGTGCCTTGCCATCATCTCTGTTAGGTACCATCTTGCCCTGAAAAGGTGGATTGACTTTGTGAAAGCTAGTGAGGAACCCTGCCAACTGCAAAGGACAAGATCGGGCTTCCTTTACTCAGCCTCTGATTGAAAGTTGCAAGTCAACCTGGGGAAGCACATAAAGTCCCTAAAGCACAACATCACTCCAACCAGACGTAATTATAATTTCTGAGACAACAAGACAGTTGATTATGCTTGAACGGATGGAAGAGGCAAATGAAAAGAAAAGCTGAAAGTACAAGGAGATAGAAGAGAAGTGTCGGTAAGGAGAATGGAATAATGAGCCAATAGAGGTGGGCTGTAGAGGGTTTGCAGGGCGTTCACTCTGTAAAGTCTTCAACCAGTTAGGCCTAGCAGTAGCAGCTAAGAAGAAGGTGATTAGGTCCATTTGTGAAGCAACCACCGTGACTCCACAATATTTTCAACAAAAAAGTTACTGAGAATTATATTTGACCAAAAAATGAACATGAAGAGTTTTTATCTCTTCAAAGTTCAATCAATAAATATTATAAGCAAATTAATTTATTTTTTTAAGCTAACGGAAGAATAAAGATAAAAGGAAAAATCATTTAGCATTTTTTCTATTATGACAGCTATACGAAGTGTAAATAAATGCAAATGTAAATACAGCAAAACAGGCCCACTTGAAAAGAGAAATTTACAGCTCAATAAATATTTACTGAAGAAAATGTTTGAATTAAAAATGAACTTAATAACTACAGGATAGAACAACTACAAGATATGTAAAAGTATGTATTTTAAACAAGCAGACAAAAGAGGATAAAAACAAAAAAGTGATCACACATTTGTTATCTTAAATGACAGATACTATATTCATTTACTCATATCTGCTGCAGATGAAGTTGAGTCTGTCAGTTTCAGGACGGCTGATCCAGGTCTGATCTCCTTCAGACTGAACTGCTCCAGATCTCACTGTGGGTTCACAGTCCTCCTCTGATGTGCCGTTCCCTGGAGCCCAGTTCTGATAGCACACGGTCTCTCCACTCACCCAGAACCAGATGCCCGAAATGTGGGAGAAACGCAAACCCAACCACACCGCCTCAGTAGTTGCCAGTTTAACCACGTTCATCACACGACGCTGCATCTCCACTGACTGAACCGAGACCAGATCCACATGATTCTGTCTGCAGTATCTCAGAGCTTCAGACCACGACAGATTCTGCTGGATCACAATCAGTTTATCTGGACACAAAACAAAGCAGAAACTAGAGAGAGACTGATCAACAACAACATGCAGAACAAACACTGTGGAGGAATTTGACATGTCAGACACTTCGGCCGCATTTACACTGCACTGTTCAAGTGACTCCATTACGATTTTTTCTACCATGTGGCACAGATCGGATTTGGCTCATGTACATGTAAGCAGGAACAAATCGCATGGATTCTGATTTACTCAAATCAGATTCAGGCCTTGTTCATATTTGGAAATTTATCCAATATGAATCGGACCTGTGTTCTCGTGTCTGCAGTGTAAGCAGACAGATCGGATTTTCTCCTGTCAATGCGAGTCACGCGTCATTAAAAACCATAGTGAAAGACGTTAAGTCTAACGCTTTCTTTTCAGAACAGACTTCAGCAAAGTCTCAAACCTTAAACCTCATACACAAGGACTTAAACAGCTTTTATATTGTCATGTAGCACAGGTATTTAAGCATGTTAATGAGAGCGAGAGAGCGCAATCTCCGCCAGTGCATAGCTACATCACAAGCATAAATCCCGCCATGGACATTATATCAAGATGCCTAAAGGTTTTTTAAAAAGCCTATATACCAAAAGAAGATGGACAAATGAGAAACTTTCTGTCATAAATTATAGTAAAACAGCTTGTCAAAAGCTGTGAACAGACTACATACAGGAATAGAGAAAAGAGCACTCTTATTATCAGCTGTTAGTAAGCGCATGCCCTTTTTTTCCCTGGTCATTGTGTCTTTGCCGTGTGCTGTGTAAATGCAGACAAACGGATACGATTCACTTTTAAAAGATGATGTAAGCAGGTCATCAAAAAAGTCAGATACAGTCACAAAATCGGAATTGACCATCAAGATCTGCAGTGTAAATGCAGCCTTAGAGTCAACTTTAAGAGATCTGCAGCTGATGATGGATTAAGTGTGATTGGAGGATCTGCTCACCTTCATGACACACAAAAGGATACTGGCGGTCACAAGAGACTTCTTCCCATCCTCTCTGAGAATTCTGACCAATCACTGTGCAGCTTTCATTACCTCCAGAATTATTTGGTTTACCAGTATCCCAGTATCTGAATGAGGAGTTGCTCTGATCTGACCACTGCCATGTGTCTCTGAACAGACCGATCCAGACTGAAGATCTAGAAAAGTTTCTGTCATTAATGAACTTCTCCAGCTGTTGATTCTCATTCTGGTTCCTCACAGTGACCAGGTCAGTGTGATTCTGTCTGCAGTAACTCTGAGCAGCTGTCCAGTTCATCGTCTGATTGACAAACACGAATCCTCTGCTCACTTTTAAAAATCCAATGGAAAACATTATTTTATCTACTTATTCTTCTACTGCTTTATGGTTGAAATGTGAACAGATGCAGCAGTGAGAGCATCAGCAATGTTTATATTAACAAAAAATATTCATATTTTTTTATATTTAACATTTTAAGTCCTTTAAACCAGCAGTTCTCAGCCTTTTTAAACTTTTGGCTCCCTAAACCAAAGACATGTTTTCATGGTCCACCTTCAAGTTATATTTATTAATTTAAATGATAATTTTTGGCAATTTTTTGGTTGCTTTGGTTGCAAATGTCAGACATTTTCATAATTTTACTGATTTAAAAAAAGTTGGCCAAATTAAATATTATTCATTCATTTTCTTTAGCTTAGTCCCGTATTTATCAGAGGTTACCACAACGGAATGAACCGCGGACTGTTCCAGCATATGTTTTTGCACAATGGATGCCCCTCCGGCTGCAACCCAGTACTGGGAAACACCCATATACACTCATTTACACACACACTCATACGCTACGGCTATTTTACTTAATCCAATTCACCTATAACGCATGTGTTTAAACTGTGGGGGAAACCAGGGAATCCAGAGGAAATCCATGACAACATGGGGAGAACATGCAAACTCCACACTGAAAAGGGGATCATTACAACATTTGCAATGGAGAGAGGAATGATTTGAGACAGAGAGCTGAGTTGATCACAACAACAAGGTTGGAGTTCAGGGGAAGAACGATTCCAGAAAGAAGGTAAGACAAAAACAGAAGTCAAAAATTAAATAAACAAGTAAAAAATAGGCTGATAATGTCGTAAAATCTGAAAACGTAGGGAAGTGCTTTAGGGAAGTGAGTGGGTGCTTGACAAGCGGTGCTTTTCAAAACACTATTGGTTGGGTTTAGGCAAAGGCGTTGGTTGGGGGAATCGGGTTGGTCAGTCAGTCAGCCAGTCAAGTGGCCTCTGGTAGATTTACGTGAGAACAGCAGGCGTGAATGCACAGAAGACATTTGAGATCTGAAAAAGCATACACAGCAGCCTCTAGTAAATTCATAAAAACAAAAACTGCTAAAAAACATAGCTTGTGGCATGTATTTGGTGCTCTTAAAAAATGTATATAGGGGTACATAATCAGAGTGAGCCTGAGCTGTTTATATTGGCCAATATATCATGTCAATAGTCAAAATTGTCCTTAACTATGCTTTATTAGACATAATTAATATGCTGCATATAGTAGATCAAAGACAGCTACTATACTTTGTTCTAATTTGGGTAAGCAGAGGGGTTTTAAATAAATTACATCAAGTTAAAAGACTTTAATTGAAGTAATTTGGCATGGTTAAGTCAAGTTTTCAACAAAATTTGGCTGGTGAAAATGCAAAATGGGCGTCATGGGGGCAGTGTGGGTAGCACAATCTCTTTACAACAAGAAGGTCCCTGGTTCAAGCATTGGCTGGGTCAGTTGGCATTTCTATTGGAGTTTGCATGTTCTTCCCGTGTTCGTGTGGGTTTCTTCCGCATGCTCCGGTTTACTGCCAAAGACATGTGCTTAAGGTAAATTAGGTGAGCTAAATTGTCCATCGTGTATGAGTGTGAATGAGTGTGTTCAGATGTTTCCCAGTGATGAGTTGCAGCTGGAAGGGCATCCACTGCGTAAAACATGTGCTGGATAAGTTGACGGTTCATTCCACTGTGGCAAAAATAAAACGAATGAATGAATGAAAATGCAGAAAGGCTAGAACTTTGGACAATTACTAACCACAGTGGCTGGTGAGCAAAAAAATTATTTTCAAGCCCTGATTATAAGTATTATCCTACTTATCAAATCTTGTCCCGGGTGCTAATGCAGTCTCTAGCAGTCATGTCATATATGTTGCTCACTTAAACAATATAATCATCATATTAATTTAACTTATGACCGGACATTTTTAAGTATGTTAAATTTAAAAGTAAATGACATTTTAAAATAAATTTAGAAGTAAATCTATTTCATTTCTATTAATAACAGCTGGCATGTTCTCTCTGCGTTCGCATGGGTTTCCTACGGGTGCTCCGGTTTCCCCCACATGTCCAAAGACATGCGGTACAGGTGAATTGGGTAGGCTAAATTGTCCGTTATGTGTGAGTGTGTGTGTGAATGTGTGTGTGGATGTTTCTCACAGATGGGTTGCGGCTGAAAGGGCATCCGCTGCGTAAAAACTTGCTGGATAAGTTGGCGGTTTATTCCGCTGTGGCGACCCCGGATTAATAGTGGGACAAAGCCGACAAGAAAATGAATGAATGAATGAATAATAACAGCTGGCAGCCCGTCTGCAATTCCATCACAGCCCCCTGGGGTTGAAAACCACTGCTTTAAACTAATAACATTAGGATCACAATTTGGTTTTATTTTTGCTTCGCTTTTCTTATAAAAGTAACATGTAGAATGTTCACTGTTGTCATATTTAAATGTCAATTTGAAGATTGTTTAAGAATGTTACTGTAAGGGTTTGTACTCACTGTTGTAGCAGATGAAGTAATTGTTGTTATTACATGGCACAACAGACCACTGTCCATTTCTCATCTTAGAAGTACAATTATTATTGTTGGCTGGACTAGATGACAAGTTCAGATAGAGCGCAGGATCACCTGAAGACCAATGCCATTTATAAACACTCGTCTTCTGAAGACCAATCCAGATGCGTTCATCATTCACACTTTTCCTCAGCCGGATCGTGTCATTCATGTTGTCAACAGTGGCCAGATCTGTGTATTTCTCTCTGCAGTATCTCTGAGCTTCAGTCCAGGTCTTCTTCTCATTTATAAAGTGATACTGACGCTGAACACATTCAGATATGGAGCAGAGAGCTGTGAAAGAGATACTTTGCTTTAATGCTTTTCAGAACAGAGTCAAACCTAATGAAACCATAAACCATAAATCAAACTACAATCACACTCACCAATCAGCAGGAGGAAGTATTGAGTTTGAGTCATTTCTGAGGAAGAGACATATAGATAAACAATCAGATTTATTTTAGAGTAAAACATGCATTAATGTAGAGTAAATCATTAATAAGAATATGAACAGATGTCAGAAGAGTATTTATGTGTAAAAGTGAGTTATTCTTACCTCAGAGCTGGTGTGTTTCTGTCCTCAGTCTGATGTTTCTGTCTGCAGCTTCAGACTGTGATTATTCTATATCATACCATATCATTTATTTATTCATTCCTCTAAACAGGCCTTTCTTCCTCATTCAGGTGTATTTGCCTATTTATCTCTGTGTTGATCTTTGTTGCTGTACTTCCCTGCATTACATTATAACACTAACCATATTCGAATAATAAATATACATTCTTTCATGGCAGTTTACACTACTGGTCAGTTTGGGGATTTTTAAATGTTTTAAAATGAGCTTCTTCTGCTCACCAAGTCCACATTTATTTAATCAAAAATACATTACAAATTGTAAAACTGTGAAATGTTACTGTACTATAAAATAAATGTTCAAATGTAGTTTATAATTAAATTTAATCATGTATTCCAGTGATTTTAATGATGAATTTTAAGCTTACTCCAGTCTTCAGAGTCACATGATCCTTCAGAAATCACTCAAATCAAATCAAACCACTTTTATTATCACATCATCAGCAGCACGTGTGCTATGGTGAGTGAAAAGCTTAGGTGCTGACTCCAGACAGTACAAAATACTGATATAATACAACGACAAATACAACTCTGATATTAATAATTATTATAATTATTAATGGTTATAGTAATGTAACCCCACCAGTTCGACACCACCCAACCCGCTCTGAGCTGGGATGCGCATGACCGGCTACCTTCCGCATGGGAGCCGGTTGCTCTAACAAGGAGACTAAAGACCATTGCTGCTCCCCAATTCGCATACTTATACTAAGTCCTAAAAGTGTGTACTTTTTTGTGAAGGAAATGTTTATACTTTTGTGTGCAACAGAAGAGTATGCAAGCTTTGGGACATATTACTTCCTCTTTAACAGATCGTTGTGTTGCTTAGTTATGAACTCGGTCAATCATCCACACATCATCTATATTTCTGTCCTATTTAATTTCCTACCTTATTGGAGAAGCAGCAGCAGGTTAATCTGCCGTTCATGAGTCTTTCATGCAGAGAAATCCCCTCAGGTCTTTGGGTAATTCTGCATTCAGACATTTTGACGTCCAAAAGTATCCGTATATACGTTCAGTATTGTTGTTGCTAATGAAATATAAGACACATAATGCGATTTAAATATGTTCCAGTGGGCTAGATATTGACTAACAGTCATTCAAACATCTTTACTGAAGCCTCTCTACTTGACGGTTGGTCTTGCTCGTCCATCATGTTTCACATGCATTGTAGCTCTAATCGAATTCATGCCCAATGCCGAATGTATTGTGGGCAATATCAGCGATCATGAAGGCTTCTACTTAATTTTTTTCCGGGAACCTCTGGCATACTCTTTTCAACATACTATGGTTTAGGACACACTTATTATTTTTTTAAATACTATTTAGGACGGATAGTATGCGGATTGGGACGCTGCACATGGCCTCTAGTGTTTGTCACTACAGTGCCTTTTAGAGGTCAGAGGAGTGAGGTTTACCTGCACAGCACTTACTAGCTGGCCTTTGTTACAGTGATAAAAGCTGTAGACTGGATTAACGATTCCAATTAAAACTACCTCTGTTGTCAACTATTTTCAATGAAAATGCGCTAAACTCTGCTAGATTATGTCATAAACTAGCATAAATTATATATTATGTCAAAATATATGCATAAATTTGCATATTATGGTCGCCATTACGTTCTCCTGTTTCTGTTTGTTTAAAAGCCTATGGTTAATAAAGGGGTATTTATATTTGCACTACGCTTTATGTTAGCATGTCAATTTAGCTAAATTTATTGTTGTTTGAAAACAGTATAATAAGTTCCGAAACTGTCACCAAAATATCTGTGACCGTCAGCAAGAAAATAATAAATGGTCAAATTAAATTGTTAAAATAAAAGAGAAGCAGATCAGTTTGACTGTACAAGGGAAATACCCTCACATTGCCGGTGCTAAATTATTTGCTGTCGGTATGCAGAGGAGTGATCTGCTGTCAGGCTGCAGTTGGGAGAAACTGCTGTATGAGGACTGGGCAGTGCTCTGAGACGGAAGAGGGGCCAACGGCATCACCTGCAGCTCTTTGAGAATAGTAGGGACGGTACAGTATGGAAAAATGACTGTCTAATTAATGAATATTTAACATTTTAATTATAAGAATTACATTTTTTTTTTCATTTAATAAACCCCGCCTTAATGAACATAACAATTTTGTTGAAAAAATACCTTAAAAAAACGGACCCCAAACCTTTGACTTTGTTTAAAATAAAACTATTAAAATCACAGGTCACCCTCGATTGATAATCGTTTATATTTTATGTGATTATGAGCTTCCCCTTACAAAAACAACTGCAGTACAAGAGCAGTATATAAAAGTATAACTGCAGGAAAATTAAGTACAATCACAAAATTGCAATACAATGAAGTATAAACACAGTTCAAATGCAGTACAATACAGTTCAACAGCAATAAAAGTTGCAGTAAACTGGAATAAAAACAAGTAAACTCCGTCTTTACAGCACTTGTGCTGCTGTAGTCTAATATGCAAGAACCGTACTGCACTTGTGTTCCAAGGGGTTTGTTCTTCATCTTCCAAGAATATATTGTCCTTTTTTTAGGGATTTTTTTGGGATTCAAGTAATTTTCTGATTAGAATTTTAATTCAAAATTGGATAATATAAACTGCAGTGAATTGAACAGTACAACAGCAGTAGCCTGTATACAATGATATCTGTGGTATATTCAATACAACTGCAAAATTGCAGTATAATAAGGTATAAACACAGTTAAACCACAATGCAATAAAGTAAACGGCAGTACAATCTACACTGCAGCCGAATGAACATTAAATAAACTGACAGGGGCAAAATAGTGATGTTTGTAAAGGTCTTTATTCTGTTGCACACAAAAAAATATAGATTTTGAAAAAAGCTTTTTAGTGGCCCATGGACTTCTATAAAAGAATGACTATGGGATTCAGTGGGTATCATCAAATCAACATTTTCCATAATGACTAACTTTGTGTGGAATTACATCAAAGCCCACCACATATCATGTCCATCCAGTTTAGCCTTTTGGTCTTTGTTCTGGGTTTTGTCTCTGTTCTTCCTGTGTTTCTAACCACATCCTCTGGTTACCATTGAAACAGCTGTAGAGGAAATTGTGTTTTCAAGCTTTACTGCTTTGTCTAGACGCAGGGGTGCCCAAACTTGGTCCTGGAGGGCTGGTGTCCTGCATATTTAGTTCCAACCCCAATTAAATACCTGAACCTGCTAATCCAACACAATCTCACGGCAATTCGTAGCATTTTGATTTAGTGGCTAGTTTGTATGAATTTGTATGATCTAATTCGTACAACTTAGTTCGATTTGCTCATCACCCAATGATGGTTGGGGTTAGGGCTGGGGTTGGGTGCCACGCCTCCATTTTAAAATCGTACATTATCCTATGACTAAACTCATACAAATTTGTACGAATTAGCCACTAAACTGACAAATGTAAAATATTTATGTTTCCTCGTGAGATCAGGTTGGCTAATCAAGCTCTTTCTATGTATAATAGAAACTTCCAGGCAGGTGTGTAGAAGAAAGCTAAACTCTATAGGACAGTGGCCCTCTAGGAACAAGGTTGCACACCCTTGATTTAGACCAGCGGTCACTAAACTTATTCCTGGAGGGCCGGTGTCCTGCAGATTTTTGTTCCAACCCTAATCAAACACACCTGAACAAGCTAATCAAGGTCTTACTTGGTATACTTGAAACATCCAGGCAGGTGCGTTGAGGCAAGTTGGAGCTAAGCCCTGCAGGGACACCGGCCCTCCAGGACCGAGATTGGTGACCCCTGATCTAGACCAAGGGTGCCCAAACTCTGTCCTGGAGGGCTGGTGTCCTGCAGGTTTTAGCTCCAACTTCCCTCAAAACACCTGCAAGGATGATTCTAGAAACCCTAGTAAGAGCTCAATTAACTAGCCCAGGTGTGTCTAATTGGGGTTGGAGCTAAACTTTGCAGGACAACAATGAATCACACTACAGAAAAGTGTCTGAAACCTTGTGAATCTGCCAGAAATATCTGATCACAACAGCCATTAAATGGCTGTTAATTAACACATCAACCTTACTAAGATTCAAGATTTTTGCCTAGGAATTTATAAAATCATTTTGTATTTGCCAAATTTGTCTCAGATGACCAAATCGTGACTGAAATCCCACAGTGTTAGCAACGCTCAAGAATAAATTGTACTTCTGCATAAAGCTCATATGTATGGTCTGATGTGGCCTCATAGCCCTTGCTGACGTGCACCTCTCAACAAAAGTAACTACACTTCGCAATGATGGGTAGCGGAAGCTCTGTGATTGGTTGGCTTGGTAACAGTGATGAGTGTGGGCGGTGCTGAGAGCTGCAAGCTTGATGGACCGAGCGTTTACAAGTGTCGATTCTCATGAAGGAGCTCCAGATGAAAACTTTTGTTTTGTGTTTACCTTATGATTAAAGTTGTTGCACGTCCATGGATTGCAAAAAAACACCTGCGAAGAAACTCGAGAAGAACATAATAACTTATTTTAAGTTGACTTTTTTTGCTAGGTGATTACGCAACATGAAGCCTCATTCCAGAATCATGAAGCTGTGCTGAACTGTCAAGAGGAGTTAATAGCTAAATATTCTCAACCCTTTCTGTTGTGACGTCCTCCATTTGCCACCTTTTTGAAAGCCCGACAAAGGGAGAAGTCTACGTTTACTGGGGTCCAGAAGCAGCAAGGACCACCACTTTACTTTTGACCCTGCTCAATTTCAGATTCAAAGAGGTGGATGCCTCTGATGTTATTTGTGAAAGGCAGTCTGTTACAGATGAGTAAGGAATTATTTGCAATAAAATTAGCTTTGGAGGAACGCCACCATTTGACTTCAGGGGGCTTAACATCCTTTCTAGGTTCTTAGTAACCACAAGAACCTGGAATAATTACAACAGCCAAAGCAAATGGATCGTCAGCAGATCTGATGTTCCCTGTATTTAAGAGGCTTCAGTTTATTCTAACTTGCAGACCTGGCACCAACAGCCAGATGCTTTGTCCCAAGCCTATTTCCCAGAAAACAGGTAAAACCTGAAGCACCTGCCATCCCTAGCTCTAAGGTTGTTGCTACCCTTAGATGGGAAGTTGAGCATGTGGTGCGAAGATTTCTGACTCAGGAGTCTGATCCAGGCGGCACCCAGTGGATGGCTTTACGTCCCTCAATCTTTAAAAATCCCTTAAGTTGCATTGGCAAATCGTGTTTTCCTTTGACCCAGGATTATAAAATTACATCCTTTACGCAACAAGCTCAAAATCTAACATAATAAAAGCATTTAACAGTGCTTCAATTTCTCCATGATCTAGACCAGAGGTGGCCAATCCTGTTCCTGGAGATCTACCTTCCTGCAGATTTCAGTTGCAACCCTTATCAAACACACCTGTCTGTAATTATCAAGTGGATTTCAGGTCCTAATTAATTGGTTCAGATGGGTTTGATCAGGGTAGGAGCTAAAATGTACAGGAAGGTAGATCTCCAGGAACAGGGTTGAGCACCCCTGATCTAGACACACTACTAATCACAGAACTAAATATTGTAGGCATTTTACTTTAACTCTAGATTTATTGAGTTTAGTAAATCAAGGTGCTGTGCTTCATGGCAAGTTTTGTAAATTTATTGACAGTTTAACATAACGATTTACAAAATCTACCATGTTATAATTGCAGGATTGGACAATATCATCTGATAGTTGTGAAAGTGAGATCTAAAATAGAAAAACAAGTGTGCTGATTTAAGTGAAGTTTTTAAACTAATTTCGAGAGGAGCACGTGATATAATTGACTGCAGCTGGCCACCTATCTACATTCATTAGTTAGCCAATCAGATCTATCCTAACTCACTATAAGTAGCCTAGCTAGATATTACTCCCTTATCTTCGTTTTCCGAAGAAACCCCCCTACCACCCCCTTTCTCCTTTACAAAAAAGGGGAGCTCTCGAGAACCACCTGATCTCGTACTCCCCTCACATGCTCTATGGACCTGGCGGGAGCCCTGGGCTCAACTATCTCCGAGCTCAGGGTTCTCTCCCGAGACAGCATGCCAAACCTGCTTACAGTTGTCAAGCAATATCTAAGTGTGAACTCTTGAAGTGAAAATAAAAAAGGTGTCCAGTGGCTTCAGATCATGCCAAATATTGTGCTGAAGTCATAACCACTTTTAATTAACATTTCTTTGCTCTCATATTGAGATTTGTTTGCATCATAAATTTCCTAACCTTTATTTTCCACAGATAATTGTTTAAGATGCCACAAGGCTGAGTAAAGTTGTTAGAAGAGTAAATGATCTACACGTAGAAAATATTAGATGATTGTATAGACATTCGTGTTTGATTTTTTTCCCAGGTAAAATGGGGTTTCATGAAGATGTTTATATGAAAAATATAATGCTATTAAGTGAAGTTTGTTTATGAAAAAATTTAGAGAAGCGCATGTACTTATAATTGATCACTGCTGGTCCCGTATTAACTAATGCATGATTAATGAGAATCAGATGATTCCTAACTCCTTATAAATAACCAGAATTTCTTCAATTATCTTCACCTTGAAGAATCCTCCCTTTCTACCCCTTCTCCTCTTTTATAGGGTGGCTCTGCAGCCCAGTGGTTAGCACTGTTGCCTCTCAGCAAGAATTTCACTGGTTCAAGTACTTAACAGGCCAGTTGTCGTTTCTGTGTGGCGTTTTAATTGTTTTTTCTGTGCTAACTTTAATCCATAATCCACAGACATGAATCATAAGCGAAGTGATCAATACAAATTGGCACTATAGTCGAGCTCTTAACCAGCAGATAAATATCTCTATATAGTAATTTCTAATTTGTCATAAGCCCTAAATAAGGAGGAGCTCTCAAGACCTACCTGAGCTCAAACTCCCCTCTCGCCAGCAAACAAAAGGATTTTACGATGAACAAGCTTCATAATCAATCGTCAGCTGTAGTGACGATTTGAAGTGTAAACTCTTGAAATTAGAAAAGAATGAGCATTAGTAAATTTTAAATAAGTTTATTTGAGCTGATGTTGTTGAATACTCCTGTGTACAGTTTAAGATGCATACATGTTGTAAGATATTTTATAAGTAACTCTTAATGGCAGTCTGAAAAATTGTATTTTATAACATGCACGATATTACGAGTTTGATTCTCACAATCACTTTTTAAAATAGTAAATTGCAAAAATAAAACTAATGAAAATACACAGTAGTGAAAAGGAAATTGCCAAACCACCAGAAAACGAAGAGTTCATGAAATCAATTAACAAAAATAGTTACATTTTTTAGTAAAAACCTCATACTTATACCATTATTTTCTACTTTTCTAATTGACTGACATTTCATTGAACAGTCAAATGTTTTGGAGCCACTTTTTCCAGAAGACAATTACTGAATTTTTAAAGGTACCCTAAATCCACACACACACACACACACACACATATATATATATATATATATATAGTTTAATTCAGAATTATTAGCGCCCCTGTTTATTTTTTCCCCAAAGATTTTTTTTCAGCACATTTGTAAACATAATAGTTTTAAAAACCTATTTCTAATAACTGATTTATTTTATCTTTGCCATAATAACAGTAAATAATATTTTACTTGATATTTTTCAAGACACTTCTATACAGCTTAAAGTGACATTTAAAGGCTTAACTAGGTTAGTTAGGTCAACTAGGCAGGTTAGGGTAATTAGGCAAGTTATTGTATAATGATGGTTTGTTCTGTAGACTATCAAAAAAAATAATGCTTAAAGGGGCTAATAATTTTGTTCCAAATTTTTTTTTTAATTCTTTAATTTAAAACTGCTTTTATTCTAGCTGAAATAAAACAAATTAGACTTTCTCCAAACGAAAGAATATTATCAGACATGCTGTGAAAATTTCCTTGCTCTGTTAAACATCATTTGGGAAATATTTAATATTTAATAGAAAAAAATCAAAAGGGGGCAAATAATTCTGACTTCAACTGTATATATATATATATATATAGTATTTAAAACTTTAAAACTTACAGTGTACAGTTGTGACTAAAAGAAATGTTACATGCAGTAGATCCTAAAATGAGTTTTTCATTATACACTAAATAAACACAATATATTATAATAGTCTGGAAAATTAAATATTAATTATTTGAAACACACCAGTCTTTGACTTAATAATTTCTGCAGATGAAGTTGAGTGTGTCAGTTTCTGGGCAGCTGATCCAGGTCTGATTTTCTCCAGACTGAACTGCTCCAGATCTCACTGTGGGCTCACAGTCCTCCTCTGATGTGCCGTTCCCTGGAGCCCAGTTCTGATAGCACACGGTCTGTCTTCTCACCCAGAACCAGATGCCCAAAGCACAGGAGTGACGTAAACCCAACCACACCGCCTCAGTAGATGCCAGTTTAACCACGTTCATCACCTTATACTGCATCTCCTCTGACTGAACCGAGACCAGATCCACATGATGCTGTCTGCAGTATCTCAGAGCTTCAGACCACAACAGATTCTGCTGGACCACAAGCAGTTTATCTGGACACAAAACAAAGCAGAAACTAGAGAGAGACTGATCAACAACAACATGCAGAACAAACACTGTGGAGGAATCTGTCATGTCAGACATGTAGAGTCAACTTTAAGAGATCTGGAGCTGATGATGGATTGAGTGTGTTTGGAGGATCTGCTCACCTTCATGACATACAAAAGAAAACGTTCGAGGTTACTAAAGTAACCCTTCGTTCCCCGAGGAGGGGAACGGAAGCACTATAAGTGGATTTGATTTGTAAAATCCACGCATTGGGAGGTTCGGTTCAGAAGCTACTCGTCTGAAAGAGTATTGAACGGGCCAATTAAGAATGAATTGGCAGCGCAAGCCTGCGCAGGTGAGCGGCATAAGCAATCAACTGAGTATATAAGCTCACCTGGCGCCAGCAGACGCTATCCTTTTTAAGCTGAAGAGACTTTCAACAGCTAAGGGACAGTCATTATGGCGACGGAGTATAGTGCTTCCGTTCCCCTCCTCGGGGAACGAAGGGTTACTTTAGTAACCTCGAACGTTCCCCTTCGGGGGGAACTTCAGCACTATAAGTGGATTTGATTTGTAAAATCCACGCATTGGGAGCCCATTGAAAGCGCCATAATGACTGCACCTTACCAACACCCCCGATGAGGAGATAGTCAAGCAAGCGTGACGCACCCGCATCATGGGGGGCGCGGTCCTCCAACGTGTCCCTGGCCCTAATTTATCCTACTTCAACAGAAGTTTTACGGATTTAGATATATTTTTTTTTGGGAAGTCGTGAGCATCTAGATAATTCTAGGAAAATACGACAGTACGTTGGGAAGCGTGCAATCCCGATAGGGAGGACGCTGCGGAGGCCATCCGTTACCCAAGGGGGGATAGATGGCAGAATTTACATATGGACTAGCCCTATAAAGGGGGAGTACGCATAGCAAAAGAGTGGTTAGCGGGGAGGGAAGACACGGGTCCGCCCAGGGGGGGGACTTAACCGTGGCGGAATAAGCATATGGGATCGCCTAGTGGGGATCACGCATAGCAGGCACCTTTACCCAAAACGCGGGCTGACCAGCGGGCAGGCCTACAACGTAGTGGGCCAGCAAGTGACTCCTCCGCTGAGTCAGTGCTGGGGGCCACGGAGGAATCTGCAGGGCTCACCTGACGGGGAACTTTACTGACAGATAAAAAGGCGCACGTATCTCCGTGTTAGGGAAAATGGCGCAGCAAGCGTGTTTCAACACCCTACCGAATTGTTTCCTCAATCACCAAGGGTTACCTAATACCCTTGAGGAAACCGGCTCCACTCGCAGATTGTAAAACCTTGCAAATGTGTTGGGTGTCACCCAGCCCGCAGCTCTACAGAAGTCTGTTAGAGGGGCGCCGCGTGCGCGCGCTCGAGAGGATGCGAAACTCCGAGTGGAGTGCGCACGCGCTCTCGGGGGACGCGGCTTATCTCGGCTCTGATAGTGAAAGAAAGGCATCCACAATCTAGTGGGAACTTATTTCGGTACGGCACTTCCCTGCTGCCGACCGTTATAACAGACGAAGAGCTGCTCAGATGATCTAAACTCTGAGTGCGGTCCGGATAATACGCAAAACGCGAACTGGACAATAAAGAAGGGCTGGGTCTGCCTCCTCCGAGGGCAGCGCTTGCAGGCTCACTACCTCGTATTAAAACGGAGTGGTAGGAACCTTGGGCACATATCGCGGGCGGGGTCTCAGGACGTGAGAGAAGCCAGCCCAATTACAGGCACGAGTCACTGACCGAAAAATGCCTCCGGGTCCCCGACCCTCTAATCGATATCAACGCGACCAGCAGAGCTGTCTTCAGGGACAGAAAGATACTGAGTCGAGGATCGAAGGGATCTGACGCGGCTTGTGTAGCGAGGGCGAGATCCTAAGAGGGCATGAGAGGGGGCGGGATGGATTAATTCGCTTAACGCCCCTGAGGAACCGGATGATGAGGTTATGCGTTCCCACGGTGCTGCCAGCCACCGCGTTATGAGAGCGGAGATGGCAGCCACGTAACCTTGAGTGTGGAGGGCGACAGCCTGCTCTCCAGCTTCTCTCGGCGTAAAGAAAGCACAACGCTGATCTGGCAAATTACGGGGGTCTTCTCAGCGAGAGACACACCATTCAGTGAATAGACTCCACGTCAGGGCATAGGCGCGCTCGGGGAGGGGGCTCTAGCCCGAGTGACGGTATTAGCCACCGCAATCGGAGGTTACCTAAGTCTTCCTCGCGTCTAAAATCTCTTCAAAGATCGGCGAGGGTGCCAGGTGGTGCCCTGTCCCTGAGAGAGTAGGTGCTCTCTCGAAGGAACTGCCAGGGGAGGGCTATCGCGAGGGAGAGCTCTGACATCCAGGTCCGGTTGAGCCAGAGGGGCGCAACCAGCAACCTGTTCCTCGTCCTCTTCCTGACCTTGCACAGTAACTGCGCGAGCAGGCTCACTGGGGGAAACGCGTATATGCGCGTGCCCCGAGGCCAGCTGTAAGCCAGTGCATCCGTGCCGAGAGCACTCGGTCAGGGAAAGAACAACTAGCAATGAGCGATCTCGGGGGAAGCAACAGATCGATCTGGGCTTCCCCGAATCGCGCCCATATCAGCTGAACAGACTCGGGGTGGAGTCTCCATTCTCCAGGACGCAAGGCTGCCGTGAGAGCGCATCGGCTGCACGGTTGAGCTTGCCTTAATATGAATGGTGTGCAGCGATTTCAGCCGCGGATGACTCCAGAGGAGCAGACGGCGGGCGAGCTGAGACATGCGGCGAGAGCGCATACCCCCTATACGGCTGATATACGCCACCGCCGCCGTACTGTCCGTCCTGACCAGCACGTGTTGCCGCTCCAGCACCGGAAAAAAACGGTGGAGAGCGAGGAACACTGCCAACAGCTCCAGGCGATATGCCAATGCAACTGGGTACCTTTCCACAGGTCCGCAGCCGCATGCCCGCAACGCACAGCCCCCCAGCCCGTGTTGGAAGTGTCTGCTGAAACGACAACAAGACTGGACGCCTGTTCTAGAGACACCCAGGCCTGTAGGAACGAGGGGTCGCTCCAAGGGCTGAGGGCGCGGCGACACAGCGCAGTAACAGAGACTCGGTGTGCGCGCGCGTGCCATGCGCGTCTGGGGACTCGATCGTGAAGCCAGTGCTGAAGTGGTCTCATATAGAATAATCCGAGCGGCATGAAGCGGCTGCGGATGCCATATGCCCCAGGAGCCTCTGAAATAGTTTCAGTGGGACCACTATTTTACTGTCGAGCTCTCTCAGACAGTACAGCATCAGCTGAGCGCGCTCTCCGGAGAGGCGCGCTGCCATGGTGACCGAGTCCAGCTCCAGCCCGAGAGAAGAGATCCTCTGCACGGGGGCGAGTTTGCTCTTTTCTCGGTTGACCTGAAACCCCCACAGGTGGAAGTGCCAGAGCACTTTGTCTCTGTGCATAATCAACTGCTCCGAGAGAGGGCAAAAATCAGCCAGTCGTAAAGAAATTGAGTATGCAGATGCCCGCGAGCCGAAGGGGCGCTGAGGCACCCTCCGCGGGCTTGGTGAGGACCCGCGGAGACAGAGAGAGCCCGAAGGGGAGGGCTTTGTATTGCCAAGCTCGACCTTCAAACGCAAACCGCAGAAACTGTCGGTGGCGAGGAAGAGTGGAGACATGGAAATACGCGTCCATCAGGTCTAATGCTGCAGACCAACCCAGAGGACGAACGCACCGGAGGATGCGCTTCTGCGTGAGCATTCTGAACGGCAGCTTGTGCAGGCAGCGGTTCAAAACGCGCAGATCTAGGATTGGCCGTGACCCACCGCTCTTTTTGGACACGATGAAGCGTGGGCTGTAAAACCCACTCTCCATCTCGGCTGGAGGGAGCGGCTCGATTGCATCCTTCGCCAGGAGGACAGCAATCTCCTCTCGCAAGACAGGGGCGGACAGGGGGCTGACCCTGGTGAATACACACCCGTGACTTGGGGGGCCGTTTCGCGAACTGAATCGCATAGCCGAGTCTGATTGTGCGTATGAGCCACCGCGAAGAGCTGGCCCGCGCTAACCAGGCAGGCAGAGCTCTCGCTAATGGACTCATCGCTACAATCGCTGACGTACCAGCAGTGGGGCAGCGCGGAGTGGGTGTGCTGATCCGGGAAGCTCGCGGGTCCCACGGAAAAGCTGGAGGTGAGATATTTGCTCTCACTCCAAACCCGAGCTCCGGAGGGGAGGCTCGAGGGGTGGGAGAAAGGAGACCGTCCTCCCAGCGCTCGTGAGCCACTGGCGAAACGCACCGAATCTGCAAGCTAGAAAGCATAGCGTCCCAGACTGGCAGATTTCGGGCTGTCACATCTGGGGAAGTGAAAAGTGCCCTTTCATAATGTTTTCATGGCAGTAAAAAGTGTCGTTGGAAATGGGGCCCCGCCCTCCAGCGGGGAAAGAGCAAGTTCCCTCTTCTCCAGATGGCCTGTCCCAGGGGCGCTTCGCGGTCCGTTTCCGGACTTAGCGGCGTTCTGGGCAGGGGGGCTGCCTGCTTCCGAGGTGCCCGACGCGCTCGCTTCGCCTGAGGCGTGTGCGGGGGCGGAGCAGCTCTCGTAGGCGGGCGCCTTCGGCGAGGAGCAGGTATGAATGGCACGGCGGGCGGAGCGGGCTACGGACCGCCGATAAGACATCACCCACCAACTGCTCTCTCACCGCCTTGAATTCCTGGGTGAATTCACAGACAGTGTCGCCAAACCTGGCTGGGGATATGGGGAAGTCAAGAAAGCGGACTTTGTCGACTTTGCGCATATCAGCCAGGGGTGGCGCTCCTGGACCACTAATGTGGACATCGTCCTCCCCAACGCACACGCAGCGGACTCAGTAGTCCGAAGAGCTAAGTCGGCGGCGGTGCGAAGCTCGTAAGCCTGGGTTGGACCCACCCTCGTGCAGCTCGGCCAGCGCCTGCGCTTGGTAGCGCTGGTAGGTGGCTATCGCATGCAAGGCGGAAGCAGCCTGGCCCGCAGCTATGTAAGCTCTAGCTCCGAGGGAGGTAGATAACTTACAGGCTTTGGATGGGAGACGAGGCGGACCCCGCCAAGAAGAGGCGCCGCGCGGATTTACCGCCATCGCGCACTCAACCTGAGGAATCGCCACATACCCCCTGGCTGTTTCACCGTCAAGAGTGGTTAGGGTGGAGGAACACGCAGCACGAGCAGAAAAAAGTGCTTTACAAGACCGCGTGAGCCTACTGTGCACCTCCGGGAAGAAGGGAACGCCCCTCTAGTCGGTCCGGCCGCGGAGCTGGGGGATAAACCATCTCCAACCAACGGCCGAAGCAGCCCGGGAAAGCACGGCTAACATGTCCGTTTCAGGATCCGTAGTGACAGCGCTCACCAGCCCGAAGGGGGCGAGCGGGTCTGGAACATCATCGGACAATGAAAGCCCACCCTCCGATGCCGCGGTGGACATCTGGTCTCCGGTGTCATCGGGCGTAAGGGCTACCATCTGTTAGACGGATCGCTTCCCCCGCCCGAAGCTTGGATGGAGCGCTTAGAGGAGCGGGAGGTCCGCGGGCCCGTGGGCGACGGATTATCTCTCGCTGAAACCCTCAGATCTGCCCGAGTGCCCACTGCAGAGCAGGGGACAACTGGGGTGGTTCACCCTTTTGCAAAGGCTAACCGCGATCTTGCGCAACAGTCATGGCATCGCAATGACGACATGAACTGGCGGCGAGCAGCGCATTAACATGCTGGACCCCCAGACATGTAACGCAGTGCCCGCGCCCATCATCCGAGGACAGGAAACCACCGCATCCAGAAACGCACAGTCGGAGCGCCGTCCTGATAAGGACGTGCTGCACGACTGTGTTGCTCTTTCTGTGAAGTTTGCAACTTTATACGCACCGCTCTGGAGGACCGGACCCAAAGAACGCCAGGCAAGGGAGAAACCCAGCTCGACCGTCTGCCACTGCGTGTACACACTCTGGACCGGGAGAATGCTCTCGTTCGCTCAGAATCGCTGGTCACAGCAGGAGGAACCCTCATCGACTCGATCAGAAAGTCTCTGAAGCGAAAAGGATAGCGTCTGCTGGCGCCAGGTGAGCTTATATACTCAGTTGATTGCTTATGCCGCTCACCTGCGCAGGCTTGCGCTGCCAATTCATTCTTAATTGGCCCGTTCAATACTCTTTCAGACGAGTAGCTTCTGAACCGAACCTCCCAATGCGTGGATTTTACAAATCAAATCCACTTATAGTGCTGAAGTTCCCCCCGAAGGGGAACTGATGTTCACAAGAGATGTCATGCCATTGTCTCTGAACATTCTGAGTGATCACTGTACAGTTTTCAATTCCTCCTCTATTATCAGGTTGATTGTTATCCCAGTATCTGAATGAGGAGCTGCTCTGATCTGACCACTGCCATGAGTCTCTGAACAGACCGATCCAGACTGTAGATCCAGATGATTTTCTGTCATTAATGAACTTCTCCAGCTGTTGATTCTCATTCTGGTTCCTCACACTGACCAGATCAATGTGATTCTGTCTGCAGTAACTCTGAGCATCTCTCCAGTTCATTGTCTGTTTGACAAACACCAGTCCTCTGCTGGCTTAAAGAAATAAAAAAAATAATAATAAAAAATTTTATTTTATCAATTTTCCTATTTTGCTTTGTGGTTTTGGTGTAAAATATTAAGTATAGCCTGTGTTACAGAAGAGTTGAGTAATTATGAACACTTGGGTTATGGAAATTGCTATGATTACTGTTTTAGGTCAAACCATGGTCAGTAAGATTACAATTTAACATCTCATTTTCTATTTGCATTACTATTAATAGGTTTGTTAGAAATTTTTCACTACATTACAAAGTAGAATTGACTTGCTTGACTTTTGATTTGCAGTGCACATTTTAGCATTTTACTATTTTTACATTTAAGTGTCTGTTTGAAGCATCTTTTGTTTAATGAATGTTTGTCACGGCAGGGGTCTGTACTTACTGTTGAAGCAGATGAAGAATGAGGTGTTACTACATGGCACAACAAACCACTGTCCATTTCTCATCATAGTACAATTATCACTGTCAGCTGGTTCTCCAAAATACCAGTTCATAAAGAGCACAGGATCACCTGAAGACCAATGCCATTTATAAACACTCGTCTTCTGAAGACCAATCCAGATATACTCATCATTTACAGCATTCACAATCTTCTTCAGCTGGATCATGTCATTCATGTTGTCAACAGTGGCCAGATCTGTGTATTTCTCTCTGCAGTATCTCTGAGCTTCAGTCCAGTTCTTGTTCTCATTTATAAAGTGATACTGACGCTGAACACATTCAGATATGGAGCAGAGAGCTGTGAAAGAGACACTTTGCTTTAATGCTTTTCAGAACAGAGTCAAACCTAATGAAACTATAAACTATAAATAAATCTACAAACACACTCACCAATGAGGAGAAGAGGGGAATATAGAGTTTGAGCCATTTCTGAGAAAGAAACATATTGAATAACTCAAATAATTAAATATCTATCAACAGTATCACAGAATTACAATGATAAAGAAAATATTGGTAAAAGACTGTAGATGTGTGTTCTTACCTCAGAGCTGGTGTGTTTCTGTCCTCAGTCTGATGTTTCTGTCTGCAGATTCAGACTGTGATTATTCTAGTATTCAAACTCATAGTTTGTTTATTTTTCTAAAAACTCGTTTTACTTCCTCTTTGTGTGTTTTTACTCCACCATTTTCCCTTATTTGCATCATGACATTTCATCGTAAACATGAATGATTAAATTAATTAATAAAAGAGGCTACATTTTAACCTGGGTCTTGTGTCAGAGTTTATTTATGTTTTATTGTTGTGTTCATCAGGTATGACTATGTACAACTATACCTTAATCAGCCGAAGGTAAACCATAAAGCCCATGTGAATACATTGATAAACACGGCTGTCTAAACCCGGAGCTGATGCAAATTAGGCTGAATCCAATACCTTGACAGCAACATTAGTTTATTGTGTTGACCCCTGGTCAGACTGATTTGGTTTTGTCCAGCCACTGCAACCCCATCTGTTTTGAAAAGTAATATGGTGCAGGCTCCAGGTACTTCTATCAAACCTTAAAGGGTCACGAAACAACAAAACACATTTTTTGAGCTGTTGACAGTCGTATATGTGTCCCACACTGCTAAAAACACTATTAGGACACCTATATTTCACTAAAAAGTGTAAATTGGTTGTTTTTGCGTTATTTCAAGCAAATTCGTACTTCAGGTTTGAAACAAATTTGTGAAGCTGCGTCACGGTCATGACATAACAGCGTTGTATTCCAGCGTGCAGACTGGGCGTCTGTGCCAGAGTAAGTCTTATTACGTCTTACAGTGTGCTGCATTAATGCATGAGTAAGGCTTGGTTCAAACCAATCAGCGCGCTCTATTGTGCACCTTCATTAATATTCATTACTATCACCGTGTTTTCAGTACAGAGACGCCACAAGTGTGAAGTGTTGCTTTTATAGTTTGCTGCAGTTAAGTTTTGTTTTCATTTTCTCTCTGTGAGAGCTCAGCTGGCGTCACGTGTGGATTAACAGTGTACGCGACGCTCGACAACAATAACTTACGTGTCTAAGGAGGAACATTGTTTACCTGAGAGCTGTTCTCATCTGCAAACGCTGAGATCCGGATTCACTTGTAGTATTCTCTTCATAAAGACGCGGCTCTAGTTGCTGGTGATTGTCCTGTCTCTACAGATTTGGTAAGTGAGCGACCAGTGCTCTTTGTTTATTCAGTTTGTTCGTATCGAACTAACTATTGCACCGAGTGTAAACATGTTAGCACCACAACCAAACTTTACCCTCGTGTAGGGTTTTCACCGCATTTAGTGACCGGAATAACACACGCGGCTTTCTGACGCTACCTGCCGTGTGCATCTAAGTTTCTGGGAAATGCGGAGGTTTTTTTTTTCTCTCATTCGCCGTGCGGTATAAAACATTGCATGAAAAATACACGCTTAGAGCAGATCCTCGAGTCAAATATCTCGTTTGTCGCGAGGGGCATGAATGAATTTCCTGAATGAAAGAGCCAAACTGCAGTTAAAGTCCACCATTTAATAATTTGGCAAATAATTTGACTACAGATGTCCATGTAGGTTAAACACCATCACTTTCTCCTGTATGTGTGTGTGTGTGTGTGTGTGTGTCCGTGTGTGTATGTGTATTTTGACTCTGAAACTCGCGCGCGCCCAAATAGACACTCCCACACCCTCCCACCTTTGTTCATCCGACATGCCCACTTTTCTGACTTTTTCCAAAGTAGAGGTGTGAAAACACCCTGCTGAAACGAGGGGGTTTCATGGCCCTTTAAACACTGACTACTGCATATTGCATACTGCATGTCACTTTAAAGATGACACTACTGACACATTCTTTAAGTGCTTGAACAAGCTTGATCACAAAACTGATGGTAGCAAAATCTAAATAAATTATAATGCATGAAATCTGTGTGGGATGGGGAGAAAACATGCACGGCTCACTCTAAAAAAAGTCCATTTGAAAGACCTGCTGGTTCTATCAAGAGAACAGAAAAGTTTAAAAGATGTGTATCAGAGCTGCCATAATAATAATCCTTCATGAAAAAACTGGAAACATCCTGGTCTGATGTTTAATGATAATTTGAGTTTTCTTTCCTCTTCTGTTGTTTCCTGTTGCTTTCTTCTCATGACGTTAATGAAGAACAATGTGCTTCTGTGTCAAACCCTACAACAGATCGTTAACCTTACACATGAAGAATTATTACCTTCTTTGTATTTAGATCATGATTAAAACATTTAGGGGTTCAAACAGCAAAGTATCGCATGTCAAGTTTGTTTAGATTCTTATTGCTATATAAACATGTCTAATCATCAGGGACCAGTGTTGCCAGACGTATGACAATTATCATATTTGTACGATAATTTCGACCCTTGTACAATCAATAATGAGAAAAATCCTATAATGTATGATAATTTCAGAATTGTATGGCCTTTTAAAGTGATTTCATTGTAATATTTGGGCTTCTTTACTCATTGATCTAGCTGCATCATCTTCTGTACTGTCTGTGAGTAGAAAGTGGAGTTTGGCACGTTTTCTATCTCATCTTATGTTACCTCTTCTCAGCCAATCAACGTGGAGAATGGCTCACGAGTTAATGCTGCTGCTGCACATGCCCATGGTTAGGTCAGTAGTTTTCAGTTTGAGGTTAATCTCTTAAGCAATAATGTTAAAACAGTTAGTGCTGTAAAGGAAGGTGAGAAGGACAGGGGAGTTTTCTCTTGATGTTCTTATTTTTCCCCATTAGAATGCATCATGTGAACGTGATTTTTCCAATGTTAATCTCATCAAAACAAAGCATGCACACCTAAGAGTGTGTTAAAAATTGCACTGCTGAGGGTGCACTGCTTTCAAGCTACTATCAATTTGTAGAGCAAAACAAATCCCTCAACATCTGGCAACATGCAACGTTCGATGACAGCAACTCAGAGGTGAAGTTTGAACCTTCCCACTAAGATATGACTAGTTTTTTTTTTAACATATTGTGCTAATTTGCACGTTGTGTCAAAACGCTGTGTGTCTGGATAATTGCTGTATGCTCTGTTTGACTCATGTACAATAATTTCCCTCCAAATATGATAATTTTGAGGTTCTGGTATGATACTTTGACATTTCCAATCTGGCAACACTGTCAGGGACATTAAAGCAGATTTAGGCCTGAGCGACTGTAGGTCACACTATAGTTGTCACTGTCTAGTAAAGGAGGTCGAGCCTTCTCATTTATGGCTCCTACACTATGCCCGAGGCTCAGACACACTCTGTCAGTTCAAAACTAGATTAAAGACCTATTTTTTTAGTAAAACATACAAACAATGCATCACATAACAGTATGATGCACGTGTGCTCCATGCAGGTGAGTGGGCTTGACAAACCACCTGTAGGACACACTTCTCCTGTCTTAATGCACCAGACATGTTAGAAATAATCATGTGTTTTTCATGGTTATTTATATAACTGCTATTTTCATTTATAGCACTTCAGTTTTGCCTTGATTTTAATAATTTATTCCTTACATACACTTTGAACAGCAGCTAATTGTATTCTTTCCTTCCTATTTCCACCTGGAGATACTCATACAAGGCATCTAGAGATTGTGAACTGTGAAGAGATGATCGCAACTAAAGAGAACTTCTAAAAGTATCCATGATCCTGGATCAGGCCGTATCCTGAGCTGATGCTGTAGTGGTCATGAAATATATCTTACTTCCTTTTTCTAAATGCTACCTCCCGTTGACCTGTCTTACCCTGAAATGTGATGTTTGTGTACGGTCGTGGGGGGGCCAATTTCACAACATGACAGTGTATGTGACTACATGGAAGTGTATGGGACACATAAAGGCCTTTGATTGATTGATTGATTGATTGATTGGAAGTTATTCTACTGTTGAGACTCCTGATAAAGCAGGGACTAACCTGAAGGACAGAGAGTGATTAAACACTTTTTATTGTTAAAATAATGATAAAATACAGAGACGTACTCCAGCATATATAGGTCCTTAAAGCACATGCAAGGAATGTAAAAAAACTCATGATATACTCTTCAACTACATGAATGAATATAATTACTGATGGAAGCAAATGACCTCATGATAAAACTAAAAGAAAACAATACAAAGATATCTCTAATGAAGTTACTAACAAGAAACACGTTGAAAGAGTTTATAAACACAATGCAATCAGTCATTCTGACAAGTGAGGATTACAATATAAAGAGATCCCATTGATTCATTTTACAGATACGTAAAAACCTGGAGGAAGAGACTCGAGGAAAAATAGTAACTTCAGTGGGTCAATCAATTATTAAAGAGTACATTTTACCAAAATGTGAACAGAGAATTTACGCAACCTATGGTCAATTGTTATATTTAATTTTATACGCAAAAGTATTTCTGTTTTTTATACAAACTGATGAATAAAGAGAAAAGTGAATGGAAGTGATTACACATTTGTTCTTATATGCCCATTCACCCATATCTGCTGCAGATGAAGTTGAGTCTGTCAGTTTCAGGACGGCTGATCCAGGTCTGACTTCCTCCAGACTGAACTGCTCCAGATCTCACTGTGGGCTCACAGTCCTCCTCTGATGTGCCGTTCCCTGGAGCCCAGTTCTGATAAAACACGGTCTCTCCACTCACCCAGTACCAGATGCCCAAAATGTGGGAGAAACGCAAACCCAACCACACCGCCTCAGTAGACGCCAGTTTAACCACGTTCATCACACGACGCTGCATCTCCACTGACTGAACCGAGACCAGATCCACATGATTCTGTCTGCAGTATCTCAGAGCTTCAGACCACGACAGATTCTGCTGGATCACAATCAGTTTATCTGGACACAAAACAAAGCAGAAACTAGAGAAAGACTGATCAACAACAACATGCAGAACAAACACTGGAGGAATTTGTCATGTCAGACATGTAGAGTCAACTTTAACACTTTCCCTGCCATTGACATGAAAACTTGTTAATTAAGAGACAACACTTCCCTGCTATTGACAAGTTTTTATGGCAAACCAAGTTTTATTAATATTAAGTTAAGGGAAGCCCTAATGCAGTTCTTTTTGACTAAACCTACCTACATTCAATTGGGGGAAAAAACAAATCCATGAATATAATTTTTTTAGTACTTTATTGTTATATATAATATGATCATTTATTCCTATAAGAAAACTTCCTTAGGGTCATCAAATTCAGGTAAAAATCATTATAAATGCTGCAAATCTTTTTAAAAACACTGGCATGGAAATTGTTAAAGGTGCAGTAGGTGATTGTCTTCAGAAACATGTTGTTGTTGTGCGGGTTGAAAGTCTCTTCACTTTCCAATAGTAATGATTAAAGTAAATGATCTAAATGTGTTTATATGTATTTTTATTTTCTGGATGAGGCATAAAACAAAAAAAAATGTTCATCCAGTTAAATATTGTTGGGCCGACATCACTTATAATTATGTTAGGTAGGCCAAACTGTCAACAAATGTAGATTTGAATATCTGCAGCCGTTTACACACATCCGCCATCAAGGCAAGCATGCAAATTCACCTGCACATGAGAGACAGAGCAAAATGATGGAGGAAGGACAACATTATGGCTGAAGTAGGTCATGTTCTGTTTTAAAACTATTTTAGTCACGCAGAACTAATGTAGAGTGTGCAGTTATGATTGGGTTGTACACACAGAAGTGTTGTATAACCCAATCTTCCGGCGAAAGATTAATGTGATTATTTTCAATTTCATAAGGGCCTTTTACAGCATCGATAAATGTACATTTTTATTTAGTTTAACAACAAAACATCAGTAGCTCTATTCTGCCTAGTCTGCTTTACTGAGGTGAAGTAGGTTTTATATACATTGGTTCAGTTTTGAACAATCACAGCCTGTGTTGTGCTTGCTGTATTGTTTACCGTGCTACTCTAAATATTCGGTCAGAAATAGCATGTAAGTATGGCTTAGTAATAAGTGTAATTCCTGCACGCCGCCGGCCAAGCACTAAGCAGAGTTACTATAGGACACCATGCGAGAGAGGGTTGTAATCTTTAGGGTGTACGCGCTCCTTTTTCAAGAGCCCTGGCTTTTGCAGGGGAGGGACTGTGTTTCAAAGATATCATGCAAACTGGTTAGCATTGTGGCAATCACCTACTGCACCTTTAAGAGATCTGGAGCTGATGATGGATTGAGTGTGTTTGGAGGATCTGCTCACCTTCATGACATACAAAAGGAAACTGATGATCACAAGAGATGTCATTCCATCGTCCCTGAACGTTCTGAGTGATCACTGCACAGTTTTCAGTTCCTCCTTGATTATCAGGTTGATTGGTATCCCAGTATCTGAATGAATAGTTGCTCTGATCTGACCACTGCCAGTCTCTGAACAGACCGATCCAGACTGCAGATCCAGATGAGTTACTGTCATTAATGAACTTCTCCAGCTGTTGACTCTCATTCTGGTTCCTCACAGTGACCAGATCAGTGTGATTCTGTCTGCAGTAACTCTGAGCGTCTCTCCAGTTCATCATCTGATCGACAAACACCAGTCCTCTGCTCACTTGAATAAAAAAAATAATAATGATACCATGATTCAGCCCTTCTATGCTTAGGTTAAAATGTGAACAGGAACAGCAATGAAATCATCATGCATGTCTGTGTTACTAAAATATATATTATACACAGACACACACACACACACACACACACACACACACACACACACACACACACACACACACACACACACACAACAGAACATCTGTCATAAATAAATATATTGTGCTATTAAAGATAACAAATAATTCAAAAGGAGTAGCTGGTTTTATATAATGAAAAATACAAAGTGGATTTGACTTGTAATTGCATTTACACTTAATTTACACAAGTTTTACAGTCATATTTATATCCTAATAAACCTTTGTTAAATGACAGTTTTTTTATAAGCGTTTGTACTCACTGTTGTAGCATATGAAGAACAAGGTGTTACTACATGCTCCATCATGCCACTCTCCATTTATCATAAAAGCACACTCATCTTTGCCATCTGGTTGCCTATATGCCCAATTCAAAAAGAGTGCAGGATCACCTGAAGACCACTGCCATTTCCTCTGCAGACCAATCCAGATACGTTCATCATTCACACTCTTCATCAGCTGAATCGTGTCATTCATGTTGTCAACAGTGGCCAGATCTGTGTATTTCTCTCTGCAGTATCTCTGAGCTTCAGTCCAGGTCTTCTTCTCATGTATAAAGTGATACTGACGCTGAACACATTCAGATATGGAGCAGAGAGCTGTGAAAGAGACACTTTGCTTTAATGCTTTTCAGAACAGAGTCAAACCTAATGAAACTATAAACCATAAATAAAACCACAAACACACTCACCAATGAGGAGAAGAGGGAAATATAGAGTCTGAGCCATTTCTGAAGAAGAAACACAATGAATAGCTCAAATACTTCACTTTTATCTAATAATACAGCATCACAAAATTACAATAATAAGAAAATATTGGTTAAAGACAGTAGATTTGTGTTCTTACCTCAGAGCTGGTGTGTTTCTGTCCTTAGTCTGATGTTTCTGTCTGCAGATTCAGACTGTGATTATTCTAGTCACTTTTCATAATTTGTTTATTTTTTTTAAAAACCTGTTTTACTTCCTCTATGTGTGTTTTTACTCCACCATTTTCCCTTATTTGCATCATGACATTTGCGTCAGTCAGAATCTGTAAACTTGAATGATTAAATTAATTAATTAAAAAAACTAAATTTTAATCTGGGGCTTGTTTCAGAGTTTTTTTTTTTTTTAAATTCTGGAGGTAAACCATAAAGCCTAAGTGATTATATTGATAAACATGGCTGTCTAAACCCAGAGCTGATACAAATTGAGCTGAATCCAATACTTGACAGCAACACTACTTCCACTGTGTTGGCCCCTGGTTCTTGGGGACCCCTGATTGACTTGGTTTTGCCCAGTAACTGTAACCCCACTTATTTTGACAAGTAATATGGTACAGGCTTCAGGTACTTCTATTAAACCTCAAACACTGACTACTGTATATTGGATACTGCATGTCACTTAAAAGGTGACACTACTGAGACATTCTTCAAGTGCTTAAACAAGCTTGATTACAAAACTGATGTCAGTAAAATCAAAATAAAATATAATGCGAGAAATCTGTGTGGGATGAGAAAAAAACATGCACAGCTTTGCCAAAAAAAAAAAAAAAGTTCATCTAAAAGACCTGCTGGTTCTATCAAGAGAACAGAAAAGATCAAAAGATGTGTATCAGAGCTGCCATAATAATAATCCTTCATGAAGACACTGGAAACATCCTGGTCTGATGTTCAATGATAATTTGTGTTTATCTTTCCTCTTCTGTTGTTTCCTGTTGCTGTTTTCTCAACGCGTCAGTGAACAACAGTGTGTTTCTGTGTCAAACCCTACAACAGATCGTTAACCTTACACATGAATAATTATTATCTTCGTGAAGTTTATTCATAAACTAATTTCGAGAGGATCACATGCTTATGATTGACATGGCTGGCCCTGAGTCAAGCTAATGTACGAACCACCAATCAGACTATTCCAAACCAAGTATAAATAACCAAACACCTTACCTTAGTCATCTTCGTCTTGAAGAATCCCCCCTTCCAGCCCTTCTCCTCCTCTTTGTCTACAGGGCAGCACGGCAGCCCAGTGGCTAGCACTGCGGCCTCACAGCAAAGTGCCTCCGGTTCGGGCCTCTACCCAAACGGACAGCATTTTCGTGTGGAGTTCATGTTCTCCCCGTGCTTGCATGGGTTTTCTCAGGGTCCTCCGGTTTCCTCCCACACTCCCAAAAACATGACACTTAAGTAAATTGACTAAACCAAATTAGCACCAAATTCGATTCAATTCTGTCAGCAACGCATCACCTTAGCAACCCTCACGCAGCAGAAGGGGGAGGGTTCTCGAGATCTACCCAAGCTCAAACTCCCCTCTCGCCCTGCAACGGGAGGGAGCCCTGGGCTCGAGGCTCTCATGAGTTCAGCGCTTTCTCCCGGGACAGCATGCCAAACTAGCTTATTACCAATCATCAGCTAAGTGTGAACTCTTGAATTTGTATTTAGATCATGGTTAATACATTTAGGGGTTTAAACAGCATCAGGGACCAGTGTTGCCAGACGTACGGTAATTATCTCTCTCTCACGAGTTAACGCTCCTGCTTTGCGTGCCCATGGTTAGGTCAGTAGTTTGAGGTTTTAGGTTGATCTTTTAAGCAATAATGTTAAAACAATTAGTGCTGTAAAAGAAGGCGAGAAGCATGCATGCACACCTCAGAGTGTGTTAAAATTGCACTGCTGAGGGCGCACTGCTTTCAAGCCAACCAGCACTATTTTGCAGTCCATAACGGCATAAAATTTGTACAGCAAAATGAATCCCTCAACATATGGCAACATGCAACGTTTGATGACATCTACTCAGAGGTGAAGTTTGAACCTTCCCATTAAGATATGCCTAGTTTTTAATGTATTGTGCTAATTTGGACGTTGTGTCGAAATGCTGTGTGTCTGGATAATTGTTGTATGCTCTCTGTTTGATTTGTGTACAATAATTTCCCTCCAAATACAATAATTTTGAGGTTCTGGTACGATACTTTGACGTTTCCAATCTGGCAACACTGTCAAGGACATTAAAGCAGATTTAGGCCTGAGGGACTGTAGGTTACACTATAATTGTCACTGACTACTAAAGGAGGTTGAGCCTTCTCATGTATGGCTCCTACACTATGTCCAAGGCTCAGACACACTCTGTCAGTTCAAAACTAGATTAAAGGGCCATGAAACCCCCTCGTTTCAGCAGGGTGTTTTTACACCTCTACTTTGGAAAAAGTCAGAAAAGTGGGCGTGTCCAGCTCTGTTTAGGGGGGAGCGTCGGAGGAAGAAAAGAGGCATGGTGTGGGAGTGTCTATTTGGGTGCGCTGAGTTTCAGAGTCAAAATACACACACACAGGGGACAAAGTGACTGTGTTTACATGGACATCTATAGTCGAATTATTTGCCAAATTATTAAATGGTGGACTTTACTTGCAGTTTGGCTCTTTTATTCTGGAAATTCACAAACGAGATATTTGATTCGAGGAACTGCTCTAAGCGTGTATTTTTCATGCAATGTTTGATACCGCACGGCAAATGAGAGAAAAAAAAAACCTCAGCATTTCCCGGAAACTTAGATGCACTCGGCAGGTAGTGTCAGAAAGCCGCGTGTGTTATTCCGGTCTCAAAATGCGGGGAAAATCCTACACGAGGTTAAAGTTTGGTTGTGGTGCTAACATGTTTACATAGTTAATAGTTTGTTCGATACGAACAAACTGAATAAACAAAGAGCACTGGTCGCTCACTTACCGAATCTGTAGAGACAGGACAATCACCAGCAACTAGAGCCGCGTCTTTATTAAGAGGAGACTACAAGCGAATCCGGATCTCAGCATTTGCAGATGAGAACAGCTCTCAGGTAAACAATAATCCACGTTAGACATGCAAGTTATTGTTGTCGAGCGTCGCGTACACTGTTAATCCACACGTGAGTCTGAGCTCTCACAGAGAGAAAATGAAAACAAAACTTAACTGCAGCAAACTATAAAAGCAACACTTCACGCTTGTTTTGCCAACACAACGTGGCGTCTCTGTCGTCTAAACACTGTGACAGTAATGAATATTAATGAAGTTGCACAATAGAGCGCGCTGATTGGTTTGAACCAAGCTTTACTCATGCATTAATGCATCACACTGTAAGACGTAATAAGACTCCCTCTGGCACAGACGCCCAGTCTGCACGCTGGAATACACGCTAATATGTCATGACCGTGACGCAGCTTCAAAAATTCGTTTCAAACCGGAAGTACGAATTTGCTTGAAATAACGCAAAAACAACCAATTTACACTTTTTAGTGAAATATAGGTGTCCTAATAGTGTTTTTAGCAGCGTGGGACACATATACGACTGTCAACAGCTCAAACACATGTGTTTTGGTATTTCGTGACCCTTTAAAGACCTATCTTTTAAGTAAAACATACACACAATGCATCACATAACAGTATGATGCACGTGTGCTCCATGCAGGTGAGTGGGCTTGACCAACCACCTTTATGACGCACTTCACCTATGTTTATTCATATAACTGCTATTTTTATTTATAGCACTTCATTTTTGCCTTGATATTTAATGTCTCTTCATTAAATACGCTACAAATAGCAGCTACACTATTTGTTTTCTTTGCTTCCTATTTCCATCTGGAGATACTTATCCCGAGGCATCTAGAGATTGTGACCAGTGAAGAGATGATCGCAACTATAGAGGACTTCTAGAAGAATCTATAATCCTGGACCAGGCCGTTTCCTGAGCTGATGCTGTGGCAGTCATGAAGGAATGGAGAGCATGAGACTAATTCCTGAAAGACCCCAGTGACAAACGAGTCTCCGCATTGATCCCATGGGCCAGCTACGTGATCACACCTGCAGTTCTCCACGATGGACGTCCAGTGTTCTTCGGCCTCCAGCATCTAGACTGCATCTCGGCATAAGTAGTTTTCCCAGAGGAGAAATGGTCATGCCCAACAGAGCCTGTTTTCTCACTAGGTTTTTTATTTTCTCCACTTTCATCAATTGGTGAAGTTTTGTTCCTGTACACTGGTTTGTTTGGTTTGAGACTTGATGACAATGATGTTTGGCTTTCAGGAGTGAAAATTAAACCACACTGAATTGAACTGAACTAAACTAAACCAAACCTCAACTCTGAAAACTGAACTGACACAGTTTCAATTTACTAGAACTTCTATGTTTAGCTGCTTTAGGTCTAACCAGCAGTTTAGGTCTAACCAGCAGTGCAATAGCAGCAAGAGCAGGATACAGGAGTAAGTTATAAAGTGCAGTTATAGAAAACTATGGTGATATTTACAGATGGATGTACTATCAACATTATATACAGGTTGGATAAGCTATGAACAGATTTACAATATATGACTATATGTTCAGGTTGCTAATAATAATCAGTAGTGTGCAGGTAAATAAACATGATTACAAGTGTATATGTTACAATATATGAATATATGTGCAGGTTGCTATTAATAATCAGTAGTGTGCAGGTAAATAAACATGATTACAAGTGTATATGTTACAATATATGAATATATGTGCAGGTTGCTATTAATAATCAGTAGTATGCAGATAAATAAGCATGATTACAAGTGTATATGTATAGTGGGTGTGTACATAATTACAAATGTCCATATGCAGTGGGTATGTACTGTTCAATAAGTAAACAGTTCAATGTGGTGCAGTGAATGTGCAAATTTTAAATGTGCAAATGTTAAACAGTGCAGTGATTGCGAGGAGTGTATGTTAGAGGAGAGTGGGGGGTGTATTGGGGGGGCAAAAGAGTCAGTGGGGGGCAGAGTTCAGGAGGGAGACAGCTCTGGGGAAAAAGCTGTTTCTCAGTCTGCTTGTTTTTGTCCGGGGGAGCCTGAAGCGCCTGCCGGAGGGCAGGAGAGAAAACTGTCTGTGAGCAGGGTGAAAGGTGTCCTTCAGAATACTGCGTGCTCGGCGCAGACAGTGTTTCTTCTGGATGTCCTCTATGGCTGGCAGTGTGGTCCCTGTGATGCGTTGGGCAGTTTTCAGCTGCAGTGCCTTACGCTCAGCAACAGAGCAGCTTCCATACCAGACTGTGACACAGTTTGTCAGGATGCTCTCTATTGTGCAGCGGTAGAAGTTCACCAAGACGGCTGATGAAAGCTGGTTCTTCTTCAGTTGCCTTAAGAAGAATAGGCGCTGGTGAGCCTTCTTGATCAGGCTGGAGGTGTTGGTGGTCCAGGAAAGGTCCTTTGAGATGTGGGTCCCCAGGAACTTAAAGGATGAGACAGGCTCAACGGCCATCCCATTGATGTGGATGGGATCATGTGAGCCTGTTCGTCCCTTTCTGAAGTCCACAATGAGCTCCTTGATCTTGTTGGTGTTAAGGAGCAGATTATTGTCGGTGCACCAAGTGGCCAGATGCTGGGTTGCACGGTTGTCGTACAGCAAGATGGTCACTGGTTTGAGTCCCGACTGGACCAGGAAGTTTTTCTGTGTAGAGTTTGCATGTTCCATCTATGTACATGGAGGTTTCCATGGGATGTGTCGATTTGGCCCACAGTCCAAAGACATACAGTGTATGTGACTTAAACTAAACTAACCGTAGTGTATGAGTGTGTTAAAATGAGAGTGTCTGGTTTCCCAGCACTGGGTGTTCACGAGTAAGCATACTTTCAGTGCTGGGTTGCAGCAGGAAAGGCATCCATCTGTTGAGCATGTTAGTAATTCTTCTTTGGCTCTCAGCAAAGGTGATCACCCTTTTTTCCCCTCCGTCCCATATCTTTCCTGGCTGGCTCCTCTTGTCTCGTCTTATTCTATCTCTGAGGCTCTCCATGCTCTGTGTCCAAACGAATAAGGGACTATGGATTTATTTAACTAGTCTCTAAACTCAATTGACACCATCTTCTCAACAAGAAGTTTGGGCTTGGGAGAGCCTACTTGTCCTGCCGGTACGCTTGCAGCTGAATACATGATGGACGAGTGGGAGAAATGGTGCGCCGTGTGCCTGGCTGCTCTGTCCTTGGAGGATATTGAATATATCTATTCAGATCTTTGATTACAGGGTTTCTGCTGATGGGCTTATAAAGAGCCCTGGGGTATTGACGATTGATGAAAGTGGTCAGTGCTGCTACCACCAAGCTGGCCGGCTTGATTGAAATGGTGGCGAGCAGGGTCGCTACTTGGAAAACATTGAGGTGAAACTAGCGGCTTTGCAACAAGATTTGGCCAGACCTGGAGACCAGTGACGGACATTAAATATATTTAAAATTGGAAGATATAACCTAAATTTGAAAAAAAATATTTCTTCTCTTTAGGTTTCTCTGTGACTCTCCTGCCAGACGGCCTCTACTGGAGACAAACAATTTCTTCCAGAGAGCAAGATAAGGAGATGCTCTAAAATTCCTGCTTCCTGTCAAGGACACCTGTTGGATTCTACAGGCTTACACACACACACACATATGTAACAGGTATTAAATGTATGTTTTCGTTATAAATTCGCGCAAAATTTTTGTTTTGTTAGTCATTAATATGTAAGAAATAAAGAGAAAATGTTTTATTTTTGTTTTGACGCGTCGGCGCGATGACGTCATTGACGTGCGTTGCCGCGGTGACGTCAGTGACATAGCGCGCACTTTGCTTCAGTCTGTCGGAGGACAGAGCAGAGCGAGGTAGGCATTTACTCCTGTCCTGTGGAAAAATGTGTATGAAGTACAAAAATTTGTAATTAAGATAAACAGTAGCAGGCGTAAGAGGAGTTTTAAGAGAAGACTAACTGCATGTTCTCTGTTTGTGCAGCACTTAAATAAATGACCGCTGAACCTGCAGACAGACTCCAGCTCTTTACTTTACACAACACAACACAATGCAGAGGGGTAGTCGAGCCGTTAAGACCGGCCCCAGCTACACATACACAGCTACAGATAGACAATCACTACCTAGCCCCTCATCCCATGCCTTTGTGTGCTTTCACCCACTGGACGAGGTAGACCAGCTCTCTTCAACTGCAGGACCAGATGGCTGCCTGCTCTAATCAGACTATATCCTTATCCCCTGTTTTGATGTTATGTCTATGTACTTGGCTGCTGGAGCTTTTTTCTCCCTGATCTCACACTGCCCTAATTCAAGGGCAAGGTGTGAGGGAGTTTTTTTTTTTTTTTGGCCTCTCATGAAATGTATCTTACTTCCTTTTTCTTAATGCTACCTCCCGTTGACCCTTCTTCCCCTGAAATGTGATGTTTGTGTATGGTCAGGGGGGTCCAATTTCACTACATGACAGTGTATGTGACTACATGGAAGTGTATGGGACACATAAAGGCCTTTGATTGATTGATTAATTGATTGGTTAACTGGAGGTTATTCTACTGTGGAGACTCCTGATAAAGCAGAGACTAATCTGAAGGACAGAGAGTGATTAAACACTTTTATCTGCTAAAATAAGGATAAAGTACATAGACGCATATATATGTCCTTAACGCACATGCAAGGAATGCAGAAAACTCATGATATACTCTTTAACTGCATGAATGCATATACTTATTGATGGAAGCAAATGACCTCATGATAAAACTAAAAGAAAACAATACAAAGATATCTCTAATGAAGTTACTAACAAGATACATGTTGAAAGAGTTTACAAACACAATGCAACCAGTCATTCTGACAAGTGAGGATAACAATATAAATCAAAACACAGACAGAGATCCCATTGATTCATTTTACAGATAGGTAAAAACCTGGAGGAAGAGACTCGAGGAAAAATAGTAACTTCAGTAGATCAATCAATTATTAAAGAATACATTTTACCAATATCTGAACAGACAATTTACGCCACCTATGGTCAATTGTTATATTTTATTTTATATGCAAAAGTATTTCTGTTTTTTATACAAACTAATTGCGTATACATTATAGAACGTATTATTTGTTCATTTATTTTATGTATATATAAATATTGTATATATACAGATTTATATATAGTGTTTTGTTTATGCATTTGGAGCTGATGTTGTGTTGCGGGCTGTGGAGCATGCGCAGGTCTCTCTCTCTCCCTTTAGAGCTGCGCTTGATTGCGGTCCAGCTGTGTTGCGAGTGGGAGCATATATAAGCTGGAGGAGTTTAACAAAGGAGGAATCTTTCTGCTCGGTGTAGGTCACAAATCTCCGTTGTCACTGTTGTTCCGAGCGTCTCCTATCTCCTGCCCCAGATAGTTGGTTGAATTAGTGGTGTGATAGATTGATTTCTTTAAATGACAATTTAATTCTTTTCTAAACGGCTTGCTTTTAGAAAAATATATATATTTATTTGGTTATAAATAGAAGCGATTGGTTGGAAATTGCCATTTACTTTAAAAAGTTTTTTTCCTGGTTTGTGGCAGCGAGGGGGAAAGGGAAGTTTGCTGTTATTTTATTTGGGGTTCTTTTAATTTGAGCAGGCAAGAATTATTTCCCCGCAAGTTAGCTGTCTTTTCATTATTATTTTGGCCTGGATTCCCTTCCGAAGAGATGCTTCTAATATCTTTGTTGTCTAAGAAAATAATAAACCTTGTTACTTCTTGATAAACGTTGTGATCATTGTGAGTTGAGACAGGAGAAGGGGAAAACCCTGAATTGAGTATTAAAGTTTAATTTATTAATTTATTTACACTCTTTTTATTGTCACCTTTAACTCTATACTGGTTGGGATGTAACATGATGAATAAAGATAAAAGTGAATGGAAGTGATTACACAATTGTTCTCATATGACCATTCACTCATATCTGCTGCAGATGAAGTTGAGTTTGTCAGTTTCAGGACGGCTGATCCAGGTCTGATTTCCTCCAGACTGAACTGCTCCAGATCTCACTGTGGGCTCACAGTCCTCCTCTGATGTGCCGTTCCCTGGAGCCCAGTTGCGATAGTACACGGTCTCTCCACTCACCCAGAACCAGATGCCCAAAATGTGGGAGAAACGCAAACCCAACCACACCGCCTCAGTAGACGCCAGTTTAACCACGTTCATCACCTCATACTGCATCTCCACTGACTGAACCGAGACCAGATCCACATGATGCTGTCTGCAGTATCTCAGAGCTTCAGACCACGACAGATTCTGCTGGATCACAATCAGTTTATCTGGACACAAAACAAAGCAGGAACTAGAGAGAGACTGATCAACAACAACATGCAGAACAAACACTGTGGAGGAATTTGACATGTCAGACATGTAGAGTCAACTTTAAGAGATCTGGAGCTGATGATGGATTGAGTGTGTTTGGAGGATCTGCTCACCTTCATGACACACGAAAGGAAACTGGCGGTCACAAGAGATGTCTGCCCAATGGCCCTGAGTGTTCTCCATTAGCACTGTACAGTTTTCATTCCCTCCAACATTATTTGGTTCCTGATTATTCCAGTAACTGAATGAATAGGTACTCTGATCTGACCACTGCCATGAGTCTCTGAACAGACCGATCCAGACTGCAGATCCAGATGAGTTTCTGTCATTAATGAAGTTCTCCAGCTGTTGATTCTCATTCTGGTTCCTCACACTGACCAGATCAATGTGATTCTGTCTGCAGTAACTCTGAGCGTCTCTCCAGTTCATCGTCTGATTGACAAACACCAGTCCTCTGCTCACTTGTATCAAAAAAACAAACAAATGAAACATTTATTCAGCTCTTCTATGCTTTATAGTTTCAATCTGAACAGGAACAGCAATAAAATCATGGTCATGTTACTAAAAGAATTGGTTGATATGTTCAGCAATATTTCTACAAGATCTTTATCTTGAAATTAGACATAATTACGTATCGCTCTTTATTTCATTTTATATATGCCAATAAGTCACATATATATATTTATATATATATATATATATATATATATATATATATATATATATATATATTAGCGCTGTCAAAATTAGTGCGTTAACGCATGCGATTAATTTTAAATAATTAACGCGTAAAAAAAAATTAACGCAGTTCAGGTTTTTTTTACTTCCTGTTGTGGTGGACGTGTGTTCAACATGCAATAAATGTGGATAAGACCAAGGAAGCACTTTTTGAAGGCAAGTTTCAGTATAAAACAATTAGTCACATCACCAGGCTCTCCGAAGATTCATGCAATTTCGGGTGTTTCATTTTTAACTTTAGACTTCTGCAGTAAGTTGATACCGCATGGCGAACAGAAAGAAAATCCTCTGCATTTCGTGACTCAGTGTTCCTTTAAGGTAATAAAATCACTGCTTAGGCTACACGGTAGAATTTTAATAAGAGTATTATCTTAATCATATTAAAATCGGAGTATTGGTGTCTTATGTAAATGTACTCAGAACGTCTGGTGAAGTCGCGAGCTGTCAAAGACAGGGCATTACACTGCCTTTCAGCATGAGCCCTCCAAGTTTAGCGTGTTTCCTCATTAAAGCGTTGTTGTGTCAGAATCCTTGTGAAATACAGTAATACTTTAGGACGCTTAGTTTAAGCAAATTTGATGAACGTGATCATGCGTGTTGAATCTAAGGGGAGTCGCTCCAGTATGGAAGGCCGTTTGGGCCAAAACGTCTGCAGCGCATTGTGTGTGTTTGTGTCAGGCCCGTTGAGGGGTGTCAGGGGTGGAGTGAGCAACGTATCTGAGTAGGGGCGTGTGCGCGCGAGATGCACCTGAAGGACAGTGGGGGTGAGTTGCGCGAGACATAGGCTACCTAAAGAGCTAGGAGGGATGCGGGGGAGAGGGGTGTGCAATGTATTTAACGACCGGTTTGCAAGAAATAATCATTCATTTGCAAGCATCCGGGAGTCTCTGTGCACTTGCGGGATACTCCTAGTCTTAGCAACTGGATGAATGTAAAGGAGGATTAAGCAAAATTGTTTCTACTCTATAACTAATGTTCTCAACTCACAGCAATAAAACTTTACAGTGAGTGCAACAGTTTGTATTCTATAGTTTATTATTATAATTTTTCATTTTCCATATCTGCAATATCTGTATTTTGGCATTTTTTTGCAGTCCACTTAGAATCCAACATGGAAATCAATGTTTTCTTTATTGGCATTGATTGTTTTGAAATTTAAATGTCATTAACATGCCTGTGTTTTAATTTCTGTAATAAATATGGCTGTCAAGCCAGGATCTTGATGGTTTATTGTGGGTGTGTTGTTTACATGAAGAAATCTGTGTTACAAGTTAAACAAAAATTCTATTAAACAATTATATTTTGAATTTTAATAGTTTTTGACTTGCGTTTACATTAATTTTACATTTAAATAGCCAAAATTACAAGTTTTAGTATTTTAAATGTGATTAATCGCGATTAATTTAAAAAAAAAAAGGTGCTATTAATTAGTTAATTTTTTAATCGATTGACAGCACTAATATATATATATATATATATATATATATATATATATATATATATATATATATATATGCAACATCTGACATAAATGTAAAAAAATTATATATTGTGCAATTAAAGATAACAAATATTTCAAAAGGAGTAGCTGGTTTTATATATTGAAAAATACAAAGTGGATTTGACTTTATTTTACACAAATTTTACATTCACATCTCCTGCGAAACTTTTGTTAAATGAAAGCGTTTTTAAAAGGCGTTTGTACTCACTGTTGTAGCATACAAAGATCCAGGTGTCACTACATTTCCCATCATGCCACACTCCATTTTTCATAAAAGCACACTCATCACTGCCATCTGGTTGATTATATCCCCAATTCAGAAAAAGTGCAGGACCACCTGAAGACCACTGCCATTTCCTCTGCAGACCAATCCAGAGACGTACATCATACACACTCTTCATCAGCTCAGTTGTGTCGTTCATGTTGTCAACAGTGGCCAGATCTGTGTATTTCTCTCTGCAGTATCTCTGAGCTTCAGTCCAGGTCTTCTTCTCATTTATAAAGTGATACTGACGCTGAACACATTCAGATATGGAGCAGAGAGCTGTGAAAGAGACACTTTGCTTTAATACTTTTCAGAATAGAGTCAAACCTAATGAAACTATAAACCATAAATAAAACTACAAACACACTCACCAATGAGGAGAAGAGGGAAATATAGAGATTGAGCCATTTCTGAGGAAGAAACACATTGAGATAAACAATAAGTCTAATATTCATCTCAGAGTAAAACAGCACAGCATGAACATAAAACAAATTCACAATCATTAATGTAACTGTTAAAAGTCTGAATATTTTGATTCAAGAATGAACATGTGTTCTTACTTCAGAGCTGGTGTGTTTCTGTCCTCGGCCTGATGTTTCTGTCTGCAGCTTTAGACTGTGAGATTATTTTAGATCTGCTGTAATCTATTATTCATCACGTCACATTATTTGCTTATTACCCTAAACAAAGGGCTTTTTCATTTTTCCCCACATTCAGCTGTATTTGCATATTGTTTCTGTACTTCATTGGAAGTATATTAATTTGAATGAAAGGACAGAAAGTCCAGTCTGTTTTCTAAAATTAAATGTTTAAGATAAGATCTGTTGTTTTTCATTACATGAATATTGCATTACCTTTTGTAAATGGTAAACAAATTTTTAAAAAGTAAACAAGTCAACCTACTCATATGGCATTTAAACAGGTGTCAAGTCTTTTTTTTATGAAATGGTAAAGCACTACACTCTACTGCAGATATATTTTAAGGCAATTCAGTTTAATCGGTTAAAAGCCATCTTGTACTGTAAAGGGCGATAATTTATATGATGATCAAATCCACATATTTAATGAAAAAATATTGACTGTTATCAGACTTCCAGCAGACCGAAGATACGGAAAGGAATTGGAAAGAGTAACCAGATCTCAAATATAATCCACAGCTACTGCTTTGTAGGTGAAAACCAGAATTTTACAATCAATACACGATTGAACCAGGAGCCAGTGAAGTTGCTGCATCACAGGGGTAATATGAAGACGTGAAGTCGTACGAGTCAAAACACGTGCAGCTGAGATTAGTAAGTATAAGTAACCTCCTTACTGAACTTGCTAATAAACCCTCAAATTGCAAAAATCAAGACATGATGTGATGAAGGACTGGGAAAGCCTTTCAGCATCAGGCCTGGAAAGTAGGGTAGGGTTAGGGTTAGGGTTAAAAGGGGGAATGGAGGAAACCCACTCCAACATGGGGAAAACATGCAAACTCCACACAGAAATGACAACTGGCCCAGCTGGGATTTGAATCAGGGACCTTCTTGCTATGAGGCGACAGTGCTAACCCACTGAGCCACTGTGTCACCTTTAAAGTAAATTCTAATAAATAAAATATTTCAAGAGTTCACACTTAGCTGATGATTTATAACAGCTTGTTTGGCATTCTGTCCCAGGAGAGAGCCCCGAGCTCAAGGGCTCATCGAGCCCGGGGCTTCCTCCCGTTGGCAGAGCAAAAGAGGAGCCTGAGCTCGGTGGATCTTAGAACTCCCCAAAATGCAGTAATTAATCGCTCGGGACAGCAGCCGCGTGTTTAAGGGAAAAACCCCCAAAAAGCAGGAGAATAGAGCTATGTCCGGCTGCTGGATATAATGGAAGGAAAGAGAGGTTCATGCAGGGGGCATTAAATAGGTAGGGTTACGAAGGGTAAAGACACTGGAGCTATAAGGGGGCTGGACTTTATGTGGTAAGATGGGTAAAAAAGGGGGCCTCCCTTCTAAAGAGGAGAATAGAGGTAAATAAAGTAGAGTGTAGAAGAGAGGATTCTGGGAACTCCTGCGGGAGTTGGAGCTCGAAAGGACCCCTGCGGGGGTTTGAGCTTGGGGGAGATGTCTAAACGGGGAGGAGAGGTAGTTGAAAGGAGTGGAGAGAATTCTGGGTAACTTCTGCGGGAGTTGGAGCTTAAAGGGACCCCTGCGGGGGTCAGAGCTTGGGGGTAGAGTCTAAACGGGAGAGGATAGATAGCAGAATGTAGAAGAGAGGATTCTGGGTAACTCTTGCGGGAGTTGGAGCTCGGAGCAACCCCTGCGGGTGTCAGAGCTTAGAGGGTGGTGTCTAAAAAGAAGAAGAGAGGTAGTTTGAAGTAGAGTGTAAAAGTGAAGATTCTGGATAACTCCTGCTGGAATTGGAGCTCGAGGGGACCCCTGCGGGGGTCAGAGCTTAGGGGTAGAGTGTAGATGGGAGAAGATAGGTAGCAGTATGTAGAAGAGAGGATTCTGGGTAACTCTTGCGAGAGTTGGGGCTCGGAGCGACCCCTACGGGGGTTAGAGCTTGGGGGTAGAGTGTAGATGGGAGAAGATAGGTAGCAGTGTGTAGAAGAGAGGATTCTGGGTAACATGCGAGAGTTGGGGCTCGAAGCAACCCCTGCGGGGGTCAGAGCTTGGGGGTAGAGTGTAGATGGGAAAAGATAGGTAGCAGTGTGTAGAAGAGAGGATTCTGGGTAACTCTTGCGAGAGTTGGGGCTCGGAGCGACCCCTGCGGGGGTCAGAGCTTAGAGGGTGATGTCAAAAAAGAAGAAGAGAGGTAGTTGAAAGTAGAGTGTAGAAGTTTAAGATTCTGGATTATTCCTGCTGGAATTGGAGCTTGAGGGGACCCCTGTGGGGGTCAGAGCTTGGAGGTACAGTCTAGGCGGGAGAAGATAGGTAGCAGCATGAAGAAGAAAGGACTCTGGCCAAGTCCTGCAAGAGTTGGAGATCGAGGGGGCCCCTGCGGGTGTCAGAGGTTGGAGGTGGAGTCTAGACAGGAGAAGAAGGATTGTTAGAGGTAGAGTGTAGAAGAATTAAGTTGGGAGTGGGGTGTAGAGAAGAAAAGGAACAAGAAGCTGAAAGCTAGGGTTATAAGGAAAAGTTTTGAAAGGTTGGAAGAAGGGAACAAGCACAAATATTATACATACGTACAAACACAACACATGCGCAGAGAACATATGGATACAAACGTTAACATCTGTAAATAACTCTTGCGGAAGATGCTAACTGCAACGGCCCTTGTGGTAGTCTGTTGGCAAACATGTAAGGGTGCCATGGGGTGGACAAATGGGCTTCTACAGGGTTTTGATTTGGATGACTCTTGCGAGAGTCGAGGCTCTGTTAGACACCTTTGGGGGTCGGAGCTGTGTGAGGAGGGGCTTGGGGGTTGGATAAAGCCTGTTGGGCTTTCTTGAGGTGGTATTTACTGAGGCGAATGTAAGATTTGAAAGCTTCAGAAGACCAGCGACCAAGGGTCTGGATCTGATAGTGGGAGAGCCTGTTACAGGCTGCTGTAGTGGCTGCGCCAATCCTTAATGAGTGGCAGGAGAAAGGGGCTCTGGGGGAAAGCCTGATAGGCAAAGGATTTCTTTAAGGTGTTTTTGGAACCAGAATCGAGATACTGGACGGTTAGCGTCATCAGTAAAAAGCGGGGCTAGTGGGTTAGCCTCTTGAGATCTTCTTGGTTAAGGTAGGCTAGGAGGGTTTGAAACGGGCGGGTAGGTGAAGGTATATTGAAAATAAGGGTAGAGTGTATTTTCTGGAATTGATCTGTTTTGCTTTGTTTGATAAGGAAAGAGATTGTTTGCCTGTCTTGCAAAGCTAGATCTGAGATAGTGGGCTGGAGTAGAGGGTTAAATTTGGATGTAACTGTTAATTCAGAACATCTAAGGAACCCAAAAATGCTAGATTGAACATTGCATCTAAGGTGCGGGCTGTATGGGAGGAAATGTAACCTTTACGGAGGGTGTAGATGCATGAGGTAAGGATTTTGAGTGTAATGGGTTGTCTAGCATGGTATGGAATTGTTTGAATGAATTCCATGCTGTGAGGTATGCATTGAGGGTTCTGGGAGCTATTGCTTGTGGGATAAGAGATAGAGAAGTTTGATGAAGATTATGAAGTGGGTGGTTTATGGCAATATCGTTTCTGAATAAGGAGGGACAGGCGTTGGGTGAGGGTCCGCTTCCGGGGCCAGAATTTCTGCAAAGAGAAACGAGAGAGAGAGTCAGCGATTTGGTTTTTGCAACCAGGTACATGTACAGCAATCATGATAAATAGTTTTTTAGCAGATATCCAGATAAGGCATTTTAAAATGGCATAAGTGATTGGGAGTGGGAGTGCCCTTTGTTAATGCAATGCACTGTAGCTTCGTTATTGCAGTGAAAGTGAATGCTAGATGTAGACCATTTGTCCCCCCACAGGATGGCTGCTGCGATGGTAGGGTAGAGTTCGAAGAGGGCTGAAGAACATTGGTCTTTTGGAATGGAATTTAATTGCGGTGGCCATGTTGAGGCAAACCACTGTCCTTTATTGTAGCCACTGTAACCAATTGAAGGGGCAGCGTCTGTGTATAAGTTAATGTTAGTAGGGAACGCTATCAAGTCGCTGTAGAAAAAGGAACAGCCGTTCCATTGCTTAAGGAAAGAGATCCATAAGCAGAGTTCATCGCGACTGGGTTTAGAGAGAAAAAATGTTTCTTCTAAACCATGAACTGTGGTGGATAGTTGAAGGAGGTGGGAAATGATAGGAATGATGCGCATAGCGAAATTTAGATGGCTGAGAATTGATAGGAGTTCTCGTTGTGTGCACATCTGTTTTTCATGGAAAATTTGGGATAGAGAAATTACTCGATTGATTTTCTCTTTAGGAAGGGATGCTTGGAATTTATGTAATTTATGTAAGTCTAGATTAATGCCCAGAAATTCGATTGAAGTACTGGGTCCTTCCAAGATCAGCAAAAACCTGCTGGGTGATCGCTAGGTGTTTGGCTGGAGGAGATGACGGGGGGAAATAAGAAAATCGTCTAGAAGGTGAATGAGGTATGGGATTCCGTAAATATTAGACAGAATCCAGCATAAAGCTTCATTGACATCATGTCAAATATTTTTGGGTTGCTTTTGCATGCGAAAAATAGAATTGATTGCGCCAATAAATGCCAAAAAGGTGCCAGAAGTCTGGGTGGATTGGGATGATTTTAAAGGTAGAGGAAATGTTTACTTTGGCTAGCCAGGCATTATGACCGGCTATCTTTATGAGAGAGAGAAAGATCGCTTGATCAAGGATGTGGTAGTTAAGCGAATATTCATCCAATGGGATAGTGCTGTTAATGCTAGGAAAAGAGCAATTGTGTTGGGACGAATGGTCGACTATAAGGCGTTTTTTGCCAGAAAATTTTTGAGTAGCAACATCAATGGGGCTAATGCGCGAGATATTAAATGGAGGAGCCTTGAATGGTCCAATCATGAAGTTGTTGTCGATTTCTTTTTTAATAAGATAATCAACGGTTTCAGGTTCGGAGGTCGCAGACTGCAGGTTAGGACAGATTAGATAAAGTGAAAAATGGAACGTATTCTTTGTGAAGAGGATGTGGAGTGTAATAGGTTGGATGAGGGTCAGCTTCTGGAGCCAGCAGTCATGATCTCTAAAATAGAAAAACAAAGAGAATCAGAAATTAAATCTTTGCAAAATAATACGAGTATGGCAGACATGAAAATTGTTTTAGTTGATATCCATGCGAGGCATCTTAATAAGGGCATGGGCGGCTGTAAATGGAAGCGCTTTTGTTAATGCATGGTCCGATAGCTTCATTGATACAATGTGCAAGGATGGTAGGGGTGGGTGTTCGTCTCCCAACGGGATGGCAGATGGATGGAGAGCTGAGGATATGGGGTGTGGCTTGTCTGGTGGTCCTGGAAAACTGGTACCTCTTGAAGACTGAGCATGTGAAGTGACAGTTAAGTTTGAATTTCTGTTTATAACAGTCAAGTGGGAAGTTTGTTTCTTTGCCGTTTTCACATCCGACTGACTAGCTATATAATCTTATATGACGCTTTGTATATCAACACATGAGTCACTGGCGTATTACAATTGGACTTCTGTGGTTGATGGCATAATGTTTTCCAATAGCTGGCTAATATATACTGGTTGGTAATAATCTTTTCAGAAGTTAAATGTCTATTGGATTTATTTTATTATTTTTTTAAATCTTAACTTAACTAAATTCACAAGCGTGTCTGGCCTATTCATTCATAAGGTCTTTGCAACAGAGTCAAGAGAGAGGGCGGGACCATCTCCAGTCTTTTAGCTCATTGGATGGTTACGTTACTCTTTACAGCTATTGGCTTAAAGAAGTTTCAGTCAGGCCATGCAAAAGGTGCAAAAAGCCTGGCGGCCATTTTGTTGATCAAATTCAACATTGTTTATGGCTGGAGCTGCTGCTCTGCTGAACACATTCCAGCAAACAATCTGTTAAACGATGGATCGCATGTGTACTGCTAGGAGAAGGTGAGGGTTCAGTTTTATTGCAATAGCTTTGGAGTTTTGGCTGATATCTTGCTGGAAAATAAGGTTGAAGACACAGCAGGTGCGTTGTGGAGGCTCTTTGAAGTGGAAGGTTTTGGTGTTGTTGTTTAAGCTGTTGATGAAATTGTTGGAGTTGGAGTTGTTTGAAATGGTAGTAATAGTTGTTGCTGTAACTTGTATACTGTAGCTTGTAGATTGAAGCTTTTAGATTGTATATTGTAGATTGAAGCTTTAAGCTTGTAGATTGAACCTTTTGTAGCTTGTAGCTTTTGTAGCGCGTGTAGCTTTTGTAGTTTTTGTAGTTGATGAGCGGAGTAGAGCGTTCTTCCAAACGAAGAGCCTGAAGATTGTAGCTGCTTTGGTTGTCCATGCTGGTTTAGAGTTGGTTCTTCAACGGAGCTAGCTATGGTGAAGCTGCTTCTTCCAAACGAAGATAAAGTGAACTGAAAACTGTGGCTATTTATAGTAGCTTAGGGCTCATATGATTGGAAGATAGAGATTAGCAAATGCGAGACCGGCCGTGATAAATCATAAGCACGTGATCCTCTCGAAATTAGTTTATGAATAAACTTAACTTATTTTCAGATGTACTAGAAAAGGATTACACACATTTAAGCTTCACCCATACTGTTAGTTTCGTCATTGGGCTGGACCCCTACAGCTGTCAAAGATCATGGGGTTATAGCAAAACAAGCACTGGTACACTGCTTTACTGTGAGATATTTAGTTGTTGTTTAATACGAGCTTGGAAGCCACATCTTTACTGTTTCCCATGTTTATGTTGATTGCTTCCCGTCTTTGACCTAACTTGACATTGTACTACTGTAAGCATGGCTATATCTCTCTATAATACCAAACCTTGAGAACTGTTATGGAATTTTATGAGACAAGACCACAAGAATTGCCATGCAACAAAACAACAAACTTTCTAGAAAGAGCAAGTTCTTCAACTGCCTCAGTTATCCATTATGTGCCCACCTCTCTGCCACCCCCTTCAATTCTTCACTCAGTGCCCAGGTCACTGACATTCCACATCTAATCTTTTTTCTCTTCATATGGTGTATTTTGTGAATCTGTAACTTTAACTTGTAATGCTTTGTATTCTTTTAAATGTCTCTGTGTGATTTGTAAATGGTCTCAGTCACTTGTATTATGATAATTATTGTATGAGTTTGGGAATCCACATGCAGGTTTATTTGGTAGTCAGGCAAGCAATGGTCAGCACAGGGGCAAACAGATGTATGACGGCAAATCCAGAATTATAGTCACTATAACAGGCAAGAGGTCGGAAGGCAGGCAGCAGACAGAGATAACACAGAACAAGGCTAAGGTAAAAACACAGAAGAACAAGACTAAGGAAACGAGTTTAATTTTCACTAAACACTAAACAAGACTCAGCAATGAGTGTATTTGCTGCTTAAATGTGTGTGTGTGTAATCAGTCTTTGACAATCCTCAAGTGGTGCGAGTGTAATCAGTCAGAATGAGGAAGCATGTATTATGTGAGCGGAGTGCATGTATAAAAATGTAGTCCATGAATGGCAGATTTGTAGTCCATAAGTTATTGTACATGCAAACCACCGATCTAGGGAGTTACAATTGCTGGTGATAGTGACATACATATATATATATATATATATATATATATATATATATATATATATATATATATATATATATATATATATATATATGGGGTCTTTAAAACATACAGTGCAAAGTTGTGACTAACATAAATGTTACATACAGTAGATATTGAAATGACAGTTTGTCATTATACACTATAAATAAACACACTATATTATAATAGTATGACAAATTAAATGTTGATAATTTGAAACATACACCGGTCTTTCACTTTTAATAATTCCTGCAGATGAAGTTGAGTCGGTCAGTTTCAGGACGGCTGATCCAGGTCTGATCTCCTCCAGACTGAACTGCTCCAGATCTCACTGTGGGCTCACAGTCCTCCTCTGATGTGCCGTTCCCTGGAGCCCAGTTCTGATAGCACACGGTCTGTCCACTCACCCAGAACCAGATGCCCAAAGCACAGGAGTGACGTAAACCCAACCACACCGCCCCAGTAGACGCCAGTTTAACCACGTTCATCACCTTATACTGCATCTCCACTGACTGAACCGAGACCAGATCCACATGATTCTGTCTGCAGTATCTCAGAGCTTCAGACCACGACAGATTCTGCTGGATCACAATCAGTTTATCTGGACACAAAACAAAGCAGAAACTAGAGAGAGACTGATCAACAACAACATGCAGAACAAACACTGTGGAGGAATTTGTCATGTCAGACATGTAGAGTCAACTTTAAGACTTTCTCTGCCATTGACTAGATAACTTGTTAATTAAGAGACAACACTTCTTATGTTTTTATGGCAATCTGTGTTTTATTGATATTAAGGTAAGGGAAGCCCTAATGCAGTTCCTAAATCAGTTACAGGACTTCAGAGTCTCTTGGGAGTGAAAAATAAAGAGAATCAGAGGAAGTTAAAGTCGGATTGCGTGTAAAATGAAGAGTTATTAAGCTTCCTTTGGCTTATTTACAGCTTCATCAGAGCTAACCACAGTGAAATGATCCACCCCTGTGGATTTGCATGAGGTTAGAAATGTGAAAAAGTTTTCAAACACATGCGTGTGCTTACAAAACATGTTTATGCGCGTGTATTATATAATTCTCAGTTTTTGTCAGAAAATGTTGCATTTTTTACTAAACCTACCTGCATTCAATTGGGGGAAAACACGAGCCCATGAATATAGATGTTTTGGTGCTTTATTGTTATATATAATCTGATCATTTATTCCTATTAGAAAACTTCTTGAGGGCCATCAAATTTAGGTGAAAATCATCATAAATGCTGGCAACCTTTTATAAACACTGGCAGGGAAATTGTTAAAGGTGCAGTAGGTGATTGTCTTCAGAAACATTTGTTGTGCTGGTTGAAAGTCTCTTCCCTTTCCAATAGTAATGATTAAAGTAAAGGATCTAAATGTGTTTATATGTATTTTTATTTTCTGGATAAGAAAAAAAAAAAAAAATTTCATCCAATTAAATATTGTTGGGCCGACATCACCCATAATTATGTTAGGTAGGCCAAACTGTCTGTCAACAAATGTAGATTTGATTATCTGCAGCCGTTCACACAAATCCGCCATCAACGCAAGCATGCAAATTCACCTGCACACGAAAGAGAGCAAAACAAATGCTAAGTCAAAACTTTTTAATATCCTGAACCAGTATTGGAGTTACTTTAGCACGCTGAAAGAAGGACGACACCATGGCTGAAGTATTACTGTTAGACAGGTCATGTTCTGTTTTAAAACTATTTTAGTCACACAGAGCTGATGGGTTATATGCACAGAAGTGTTGTTCAGCCACTGAAATCTTCCGGCAAAAGATTGATGTGACTATTTTCAGTGTCATAAGGGCCTTTTACAGCATTTATAATGTACACTTTTATTTAGTTCAATAGCTCTATTCTGCCCAGCCTGCTTTACTGAGGTGAAGTTGGTTTTGTATTCATTGTTTCATTTTTGAACAGTGAAAGCCTGTGACATGCTTCCTGTATTATTTACTGTGCTACTCTGAATATTCGGTCAGAAATGGCATGTAAGTATAGCTTAGAAATAAGTGTAATTCCTGCATGCCGCTGGCCAAGCACTAAGTCGCAATAGGACAGTACGTGAGAGAGGGTTGTCTGCCCTTTTTAAGATGTGCGCGCTCGTTTTTCAAGAGCCTTGGCTTTGGCAGGGGAGGGACTGTTTTTCAAAGATATAATGCTAACTGGTTAGCATTGTGGCAGATCACCTACTGCACATTTAAGAAATCTGGAGCTGATGATGGATTGAGTGTGTGTGGAGGATCTGCTCACCTTCATGACACACAAAAGGAAACTGGCAGTCACAAGAGATGTCTGCCCAATGTCCATTAGTGTTCTCCTTCAGCACTGTACAGTTTTCATTATTTCCATAGTTATTTGGTTCATTAGTATTCCAGTAACTGAATGAATAGTTGCTCTGATCTGACCACTGCCAGTCTCTGAACAGACCGATCCAGACATCAGATCTAGATGGAATACTGTCATTAATGAACTTCTCCAGCTGTTGACTCTCATTCTGGTTCCTCACACTGACCAGATCAATGTGATTCTGTCTGCAGTAACTCTGAGCAGCTCTCCAGTTCATCGTCTGATTAACAAACACCAGTCCTCTGCTCACTTGAATAAAAATAATAATAATAATGATACCATGATTCAGCCCTTCTATGCTTAGGTTAAAATGTGAACAGGAACAGCAATGAAATCATCATGCATGTCTGTGTTACTAAAATAAATATTACACACACACACACACACACACACACACACACAACAGAACATCTGTCATAAATATGAATAAATATATTGCGCTATTAAAGATAACAAAATTCAAAAGGAGTAGCTGGTTTATATAATGAAAAATACAAAGTGGATTTGACTTGTAGTTGCATTTACACTTTATTTACACAAGTTTTACAGTCATATTTATATCTTAATAAACCCTTGTTAAATGACAGGTTTTTTTATAAGTGTTTGTACTCACTGTTGTAGCATATGACGAACCAGGTGTCACTACATTTCCCATCATGCCACTTTCCATGTCTCATAAAAGCACACTCATCTTTGCCATCTGGTTGTCCAGATTCCCAGTTCAAAAAGAGTTCAGGATCACCTGAAGACCACTGCCATTTCCTCTGCAGACCAATCCAGAGACGTACATCATTCACACTCTTGTTCAGCTGGATCGTGTCGTTCATGTTGTCAACAGTGGCCAGATCTGTGTATTTCTCTCTGCAGTATCTCTGAGCTTCAGTCCAGGTCTTGTTCTCATTTATAAAGTGATACTGACGCTGAACACATTCAGATATGGAGCAGAGAGCTGTGAAAGAGACACTTTGCTTTAATGCTTTTCAGAACAGAGTCAAACCTAATGAAACTATAAACCATAAATAAAACTACAAACACACTCACCAATGAGGAGAAGAGGGAAATATAGGGTCTGAGCCATTTCTGAGGAAGAAACACATTGAGATGAACAATAACTCTGATATTCATCTCTGAGTAACACATGACTGTGCATTAAAAAAGTATCAGAAACATTAAAAAATCTAAATCATCAGTGTAATTGTTTAAAGTGTGAATAATTTTGTGAATGAAGTGAAGTGTAAATAAACGTCTGTTATTCTTACTTCAGAGCTGGTGTGTTTCTGTCCTCAGTCTGATGTTTCTGTCTGCAGATTCATACCGTGTGATTATTCTATATCTGCTCTAATCCATTATTCAGCTCTTCACATCATTTGCTTATTACTCAAACAAAGGCCTTGTTCAGTTTTTTTTCCATATTCAGGTGTATTTGCATATTGTTTCTGTATTTCCTTGGAAGTATACTGATTTGAATGAAATAGGAAGTGCAGTGTCTGTTTTTTATTATAATATTAGATAACCTTTTATAATGCAAACTATTTTAAGTAACAAACAAGTCAACCTACTCGTATGACAATTTAAATGTTTGAAATAACATCATCAACAGGTGAGTTGGTGTGAAATTAATCTTTTTTTTAATGAAAATGTACATCACTTCACTGCAAAGATTTTGAGGCAATTCTAATTAATCAGTTATAAAGTAGTGCCAAAATCAGAATCTGCAGACATTTTCTGCTATTTCTGCGCAGAATATTGTTGTAAATCTGTGGATTTTGGCAAATGATTTTGGGAGTATCAAAACTAAAACCTTAATATTTTAAATAAAAAGTAACACCTTTTAAATTTTATTTAATCTTTACAATGCAAATCCAATTAGATCCATTTTATTTGGTAAACGAAGCAAATCTCTTATAAAATATCTGCTACTAGAAGACAGAAAATATTACTGTACAAACTGCATTTTAAATGATCTTTTTTTTTTTGATCATTTTCAGACCTAATCTAAATTATCACTTTATATATATCATTAGCATATCATTGATTCTGTTTATTTACTTGTGTAAATCTATGTTTATTTAGTTTTTGAATTAATTTCAGTAATATTATTGACTAATATGAAAATATTCATGATTTAGGATCTCGATTCAACCATACACACGATTTTAATTCAGCTTTTCTACGATTCAGCCAATTATATTTCAAGGTCTGGAGAGAAGGGTAAAGGCAGACACACAAGTCTCCACAGCAACATGGACACCTTCAAATGGTGTTAAAATTGTCACATACTGTATTCATAAGGTATAATTCACCCAGAAATGTAATTTCTGTCTTCATGTAATGATGTATTCGCGGCCGTGAAATCACACGTGAGCTGTTTGTTTACTTTCAAGAACGCGCACGTGCATGCATAACGCCTTTTTTTTTAGTGAATAGAACCAGCAAATGCTATAAATAACAGGTAATGAAGTTGTAAATAACATTCAGTTTGTTGCACAGAGCAATCGTTTGAGAGCCGTGCAGGCAGTTTGATTTGCATGTGTGTGTGTTTTCTCACAGTGATGGTAGACATGAGCCGCACTCAGAAGTGAAAGTGAACCGGTGTGCACATCATTTAAATGATCATATCACATTGGACAGTTGTGATTGAGACAAGCATTTGATATTTTTTTTTTTTTTTTTTCTTTCATAGCCAACACAAAGTGTTGTGCATGAAAATAAATGTTTACTGTGTCAGTATAACAACCCTAGCCTATATATAATGTTAAATATGATGCAAGAAGAAATCTGATAACGACAAAATTATTATTTTACCAGTGAAAACAAATGATTAATAATGTTGTCAATAACAGATGACAAGCACATCTTAAACATAATAAATCAACTTCAGAATTATGAATATTTATATTGTGATGTCGTCTTTTTACTGTAAATTAACAAACAGGATATGTTGAAAGTCTGTTCAAGTCCACCATAATTACTGTACAAAATGTTGCATTTTAAGCAACAGTAGAGCTACACACAGGCCTAATATTATTAGTGTTGTTTTACCATATGTTTGAGAATTAACAATAATGATAATAGGTTAATCATTTTAACCTTTATTTTACATCTACTAAATCGTGAGAAAATCCTGATCTTGATTTTAAGCAAACAAAATTGTCATTCTCATTTTTGCCAGAATCGTGCCGCCCTAATTTAGATGGTTATTGTCATGTTCACCAGCGAACAACCACCAGATGTCGCTGGTAAACATTCACACACAAACATTCACACTCATTGAACTACATATCTGCCATGTTATTGACTACAACACCCAGTCAGGCCACACACACACAACCGGTTCCAGATCCACACTGATTGCACTCTCACAGCTGAAGCCACTCACACAATGATTATTTGGACTAGTTATACCCCTTTGTTCCACACACGTTGCCGAGTCTTGTTTATCTGTAAGGTGACAATACAACGCGTTATCCTGGTCTTGGTTTCCTGTGTTTTGATCTCAGCCTTAACGCTTATTGCACAACATAGTGGACCATCTGATTTCTTGCAATCACTGACTTAAAACAAGATATTACTTAGTGTATTCTTTATGCACGAGCAAGCATTTGGATGGTCTACTTGAAGAATATTAATTTACAGTTACATCCTCTGACTAAGACCCAGAGGTTGTGTCCCTGAGCATATGTAGATGGCCAGCATAATACTCTAATGGTGCTTTCACACTGGCACTTTTGGTCTGCACCTGGGTTCATTTGATGTCAGAGTTTGGTACGTTTAGCTAGTGTCTTCTGAACTCGGGTGAGCACCCAAGAACCATACACGGGTCCGCCTGAAAGAGCTGGTCTGGGTTAGGGTTCACATGAATTCCGATTCACTTCTGATGAGAATGCAATCGTACCAGGTAACGGATGTGAACCGCCAACTGTACAACAAACTATCGTTTTCATAATGCTTATTCATGTGTGTGTGTGTGTGTGTCTGTGTGTGTATCATGTATTGTACCTTGGTGACAAGCGGGACTGAGCTAGGGCAAACACAGTGATAATGTCTGCTTGTCTTCTCCAAGAACAGCTTCTGCAGATGTTCTGTGATGTTCTGAACGTTTATAATATATTTTTTGCTGCAGACTGATGCGAGTCGCTTTCTGTATTTCCAAAATCAAAACATTCAGGTAAAAGCAGTAAAAAGCAGTAAAAGCAGAACGATCGCGATATGTGTCCGTCTTTCCATTTTTGAAAAGGCTTTGCCTTCATGTCCATCAACTAGCAATAGCTGTACACACAACGGCAGCTCAATGATGCAAGTGTAGCAGGTTTCAGAAGGAAAAAAGACAACGTGAACACAAACCAACCGAGAAAGTGGCAAGGGGGGGGCAATGGAACTTAGGTACGGTCCAGGCAAGTGAACCAAGTGTGAAAGTCACACTAAGTCACTCCAGCTAAACGATGAACAATTAAAGTAAAGGATGAAATGCTGAAAATGCTATATTCATTAGAGATGAATGTAATCCATTACTAATTAGAAAAAAGATCAAAATTTATCAACTAAAATTAATCACATTCGGAAATGGAAACAAATTAAATTCATTCATTCAATTCCTTCAGCTTAGTCCCTTTATTCATCAGGGGTCGCCACAATGGAATGAACCTTCAACTTATTCAGCATATGTATTCCAGCTACACCTCAGTACTGGGAAACATCCATACACACTGATTTACACACATACTGTACACTACGGCCAATTTAGCTCATCCAATTCACCTATAGCGCATGTGTTTGGACTGTGGGGGAAACCAGAGCACCCGGAGGAAACCCATGCCAACACGGAGAGAACATGCAGACTCCACAAAGAAATGCCAACTGGCCAGGCCGAGACTCCAACCTGTGGCCTTCTTGCTGTGAGGCCACCGTATCGCCCTTAAAGTAAATACTAATAAATAAAATATTTATTTTCAGATGCTCTAGAAAAGGCTTACACACATTATAGCTTCACCCATAATGTTAGTTGTGTCATTGGGGTTTTAGATAGGTCCTTACAGGTGTCAAAGATCATGTGGTTATAGCAAAATAAAACCAGATCTGGTACGCTGCTTTACTGTGATATATACATACAGTACATACATACATACATACATACATACTGTAGCGAGGCAGAGGGAAAACACAAACACAGTTAGATGGTGTAACAAACAATGCCCCGGAGGGTGCTTTATTTATAAGTGTAAAAGGGGTGAATGAGTGCTCTTCTTAAGGGTGCATGCTCAAGTGCTCCGGGGAGATGGTGAAAACTGGTGAGAGTTCTGGTGTTGGATCAGTCACGAACTGGATTCGGCTGTGGGAGAGACAGAGAGAGACAAGCGTTAGCGCAGGGAGTCATGTGGAAATGAAGCTCAGTTTCCTCCTGTGCGGGGCTGGCTTATATCTCTCCCTGGCTGATGAGGTCCAGCTGTGAGCGATCCGGTGTTGATGAGTGTTCCAGCTGGGGTGGATTTGTGACCAGGGCGCCGTGGTATCAGCAGACTCGCTACAATACATACATACATATATATATATATATATATATATATATATATATATATATATATATATACATATATATATACATACACACACACACACATATATATATATATATATATATATATATATATATATATATATATATATATATATATATATATACACACAAAAGTATATACAAATACATGTAAAAAAAAAAAAAAAAGTGAACACGCCCTTAATACTTTTGTGCCCTGCGCTTGGATCATCAAAATAGAGCCTATGACCCTTTAATGTTCTTTTCCTTTACTAAATGTACTAAACTCCACTATCTACCCAAAACTTTTGCATTCACTCTTTCTATACTCCCAACATTTCTAGGACCTTTGATGTAGTGTGAGACTCCTCCTGACCCATTAGATTTACCCAATAAACTGCCGTTAACTGTTTCCTTCTTAAACTAAGAGGCATTTCTCCCACTTCAACTTGAAGAGCTGAAACAGGTGATGATCGAAATGCCCAACAACAAATTTTTAATGTTTGAGCTTGGCTTCTTTCTAACTTCTCTAGATGAGTCTTTGCTGCTGAACTGTACACTACACAGCCGTAATCCAACACTGGTCTAGTCAGTGTAATATCTATATAGTTTTTAAAGCCATCCTGTCTGCCAGAACTTTTGCCTTTATCTTCCATCCTTTTAAAATGTTCGTTCCATGTACGTCTATTATCTAGCCACATCCCTAAAAGTATAATTTCTGATACCTGTTCTTGCTGTTGATTATAAAACTTTAACTTCAGATTTGTTTCTTTACTTTTTTTTGTAAACAGGACCACTTGTGTAGGGGCAGGTGCATCTCATCACATAATGTTTGACAGGTCACTGAGCCAGTGACAGCAAAAAGAGTGCAATAACACCACCAACGATTAATAGATGTTCATATATATCATGCAGCCACTGGCTAAATTCTCCATCAGTCAAACTACTGGAAGTAGGAAGTACTGTGACAGATCGATAGCAATGACAGCATATGCAGAAGGTCAAAACACTCGACTGCTTTTAGATTTTAGTAAATATAACTTTGACTTTTTATTCAGTTTGTTGTTTCATTTCATCTGTAACACTGTAAGCTGTCATCGACTTTTTTCATGTGTAAGTAACATGGTAAAACTTGGTAAAGGAGGTCTCCGGCAGACAAGGTGACATGAACAAATGAATAACCATCCATAATTCAACACTATTGTGTTGGTGGACTAAATGTGCTTTAATATGATGTTTTTCTGTGGACTCTTACCTTTCAAAATAAACCGTGATGTACAGCTGTAACAACTACTTTTTGAAGTTACATTAAAGAAATTGAGGGACCACAAAAAAAGAAACTTTCAGAGAGTCATGTGTATTTAGAAAAAAATGTATATGACTACAAAAATAAATAATTCTGGAACACACCAGGGATATGACATGATCAGCAGAGTTAAAGATTTGTAAGAGGCTAAATTATCATATGCATTTGTTTATATGACAAAACATGCTTTTTGACTCGAGAAGGTCCATACTAACTAAAAAGGCAGATACTGATAAGATCAGGGCCTGTTGTGTGGACTTTGGGGGTTTTATGGTGTGCTCACATGTTGATTGGTCAGTTTGAATTTCTTTAGTCACATGGTCAAGAAATATACAAAATAGTCGGTAAACTCGAGCTCTGTCTCTTTTCCTGCCCTCTCTTTTCCTGGCCTGCTCCTCTCCTGCTCTGCTTCTCTCCTCCTCTTTAGTCTATCTTCTCTGACTCTACTGCTATCAGGCTTTTGGGCCTGCTCTCTTTGTCTCTCTCTCCCTCCCTCTGTGTCTCCTACCTCTGGTAACTTTAATTTTACATTTAAGCTGGGTACAATTTATACCATATGTTTTATCATTTCATATTTTATCATTTTATACAGTATTTTGTGATTAATTCAGTTGTAACCATAGAGAATTATTGTCATTAAATCATCTCATTTTTAAGTATTTGTGAATTACTTTTGATTTAACATCAAGACTTAATTGTTCCAAATAGCAATACAATACAATCACATAATATCAACGCTCTCCCACATTTATAGCTATTAATACTGCCCTTATTTCCGTTTTTGGTATGAGATTGCAGAAGAATGGTTTGACTAGAAATGTACAGTTTTTTACCATCATGCTGATCACTTTTTAGTCACTCGGCAGAACTACAGTTCGAACCGCTGTGGTTTAAAGACCGTTCTTACAGATTAAAGATCTCTTATGAATAGATATGAGCATTTGATAACAGTCTTTCCAAATTAAACCAGTTTTTAGAGCAAGCAAAACAGATACTGTCAGTCCTTAAGTGAAACACATGAAACATCGGTTTCAGCAAAACAGCTCATCAAGGGTTGGCCATGAAATCATGGGGTAAGTGGATTAAAGAAAGTCTGGATATATGAAGATGGATTGTCCTTTTTTGTCCAGGTCCTGTTTTGAGGTCTTAAAGTGCATACAAAAACCCTCTGCATATAAACAAACATACAATCAACACCTTGCCAACACCACACAAAACACATATACAAAACTGAAATATATACAAATAACAGGCCTACTTCCATCAGAGTTTAAGAACAAAAATGTTCCTCAAATGAGAGCACCAACAAAGGATGGCAAAGTGAAAAAGCCATTCCATGTGCTGAACACAATACTTCCTGTCTATTGCTTCTTCTCTACCTCCATTTAAGCAGGTTGAGGACTCGATACCTAGATCGCCCCCTAATGGTTGAGCTAGTTTCTACAGGTAATAACATACTCGAATAGTGACAGGAAAAACTGTTACACAGCAATGAACGTGTGTGTGTGTGTGTGTGTGTGTGTGTGCTGTTACTACGATGATATGTACTCCAAATCTGATAATATGTACTCCATATCTAATAGGCTTTTTCTGTACAACTAACACAAAATTAGCAAATACATTCTTTATAAGCTTCCAATTGAAACACAACTAGCTGCAATGGCTGCTTGAGGGTTGTATCTTTAAACTGATGTCCAGTTTGTCAAGTATTCTTGCTGGTGTAATTTATTCATAAACGTTGACATGTTGAAATACAACGCCCCAGTATGTCTGCGTCGTGGTGCTGGCCAAGAGGTTTGACAGAGTGTGTCTGCTTCCCGAACTGGGCTACGAAGGCTGATCCAGAGTTTAGGTGCCAGATATGAGTAACATCTACCACCTACAGTTAATTTTGGTATTCTGGGAATAATCAGTTGTCTACAATGAACTGAGCGTAGAGGACGTGCGGGGATATAATACACCAGGAGCTCCCTCAAATACACTGTAAAAATAATACCCTATATCTACTCAATAAAATTGAGATAACAGATTAATAGCAATTAATTAATTACATTAGCTTATTTAAAGTTAGTCATTTAAAATGAGTAACTGCAAACAGTACTTTTGTAATTTGCAGATTTTAAACAAAAATATTAATTTAATTGAACAGAAAAACCAACAGAATGTCAATAAAAACTACTCAATGTTTTTATTTAAAGAGCCCATATTATGGGTTTTTGAAAATTTCCCTCCATGTAGTGTGTAACACAGCTCTAAGTGAAGTGAAGTATCCAGCTAAGGCTTAAATCTGTAAGAATACAGTGTTTTAAACGGTTGATTCATCAATAAAAGAGTCGAATCATAGTGCTTCAAACGAGTCGCCTTGATACCGACTCATTAGGTGTTTCGCCATGACGTACGAACGAAACCAAGTTATTCACGTGCACGCGCAAACCCGGGAGATTTCAAACCTGAGGCCCCGCCCTCTGACGCAGAAACCCAGACACACACACACACACCCACAAACACACGCACACCCACAAACACACGCACACAAACATGCCGGTCGATTGAAGTCATACTGCAGATGGACATTATATTGAGTCTCTACCCAAAGATGAAACATCAGCATTATAACCAAGCAGTTGGAAACTTCTGGAAGCTACATGCTACAAAGAATACTTCATCTGAGTTTGTTAAAGGAAGGATCAGTAAAGAGTAACTGATGGACGTCAGGATGGGTTTCTTCCATTTCTCAAGTGTAAGTACGTGCGGTTAAAGTTGTTGCCTCGTTTACTCTAGCTTGCAAATGTATTTAGTTGTGATTTGTTACTTGTAACCGCGTGTACTGTATCAGGTTAACTGGATATTTTATCTTATCGCGTGCAAAGTCACGTTAAAAACGCGACGCGTGCTGTTTGTTTATGGAGCTCCGTGCTAGAGTTCTGCTCCCGCGATTTATTCCCGCGCCGCAGAAATCTGGCGCGGGGACAGCCGCGGGAATAAATTTCCGAATAAATCGCGGGAGCGGTCGGTAACGGGTTTAATTTGGGACGGGAGCCGGCTGTCTAGCAATATCACGGATATTGCTATGCGAATTAGAAAGAGAGAGTCTGCGTGGTGCTTGTGTGTGTGTTAGTGCGCACGCGCGCGTAAGAGAGAGAGAGAGCGAGAGAGAGAGAGAGAGCGAACGAACGAACGAGCTTTGTGTGCTTTGTGCTGTGTGTGTGTGTTTATTCAGACAGCTTGGCTGTCTGGACTGTGTACTGGGTGATTTTTGGTTGTGTTCTCCGCTCTAGCGGGACCGGGCGCGGCGGGCAGAAAACGGAGCGGGTTCTCAGGCTAAAACCTGGCGGGTGCGGGCGGAAGCGGGAGCGTTGTCATCCGGAGGTGTGTGTGTGTTTTTGTGTGTGTGTGGTATGGCGAGTACACGACTGTCTCCTTCGTTCGGTTATCCGTGGCACTATCCACTCGCCATAGTGTGGCAGCTAAAATCCACGCCTACACTATCGAGCGTGTATGAACTGTGATTACTTTTTAAATTGCTGATTAGCTGTTGGCCATTTCCCTCTCTGACTGAAGGCAGTCGACCAATCGCGACAGACTGTCATCGGTCCAATCAGCGCAGATTAGCTCCGCGCTAAGGAGGGGTTTGGGAACAAATGAATCACTGGACGATTCATACAGGAGTCGCTGGGATAATTAGCTAAAAATAAATGCAGATTATAAGACCATGAAAGTGTTTTTTGACCTTGCATGCATATTAGACTGTTGTTGGAGACCCTTACAACTAGGATATGACCCTATTTCATGTATAATATGGGCTCTTTAAGTTTAACAAACTTTTGTGCTCATCAGCTCTAAAAATACATGTGCTATATTTACACAATAATATTAAGGTAACAGATTACAAGCAATATTATTAATTAAATTCAACAAGTATGGATTGAGTACAAAATTATTAAATTTAGCTCAAATTAGTGTGGAGCCACAAAACAGATTAACAACAATCTCATATTAGACAATACAACATATATTCATTCATTCATTTTCTTGTCAGCTTAGTCCCTTTATTAATCCGGGGTCGCCACAGCGGAATGAACCGCCAATTTATCCAGTAAGTTTTTACGCAGCGGATGCCCTTCCAGCCGCAAGCCATCTCTGGGAAACATCCACACACACAATCACACACACACACTCATACACTATGAACAATTTAGCCTACCCAATTCACCTGTACCGCATATCTATGGACTGTGTGGGAACTGGAGCACTGGGAGGAAACCCACGCGAACGCAGGGAGAACATGCAAACTCCACACAGAAACGCCAACTGAGCGGAGGTTCGTACCAGCGACCTTTTTGCTGTGAAGCGACAGCACTACCTACTGCGCCACTGCCTCGCCCACAGTACGTCATATAATACACACTAAAAAGTGTACAATTAAACACAGATAATCTTAACAATGTCTTCGATGTTTTTTAAACAGCATAGTCTCAAACAACTGGACATCAAACAAAAAACAATAGTGTTTAAAAACAATAAACTTAAAGAATTGGGCATTTCAACACTTAATTTACCAATAAATCTGTTTGGATGAGACCACGACAACTTCACAACGTGGGCATTCTGCGTTGCCTGGTGAAGGGAGCCAGGCGTTGTTTGCGAGTCGAGTCGGCTCGGTTCTAGGAGTCAGCTCCCTTCAGTGAATTATAAGAGTCAGATTCAATCCGAAACTGATTGCCTTTTTTGTATAATAATGTAAAATAAAACAACATGATTGATTAAATTTCATTTTGCTTAGCCACACACATTTTATGGTACTAGATATAGTACACTAAATGCATGTTGATTATAATATAAGCTTATAAGTATAAGCTTTTAAACACGTGTGATCCGATGCCCCAACAAACAGTTCAATTTAAAAACGATAAAATCTGATTCAATCTAACACGAGTACTGAACAGAACTAGTGCACATTGTATCATGAAATAAAGTTTTAACAGATGTTTGTGCGAGAGTGCTGTGGAGATAAGCCGGCTTGGTAGGTAGTCAATAAAATGTTTTAATGGATACAATATTTAATAGGGAGCCAATGCAGTAACTGTTAGACTTGTTCAAATCTTTATTTGAGCTGAGGTTGAACATTCAGTGTGGGAAGGTTGAACACTGCATACATGCTGCAAGATTTTTTAAACAACTTTTACTCGTACACTCTAAAAACTAAATTGTATTGTAATTAAAGACATGCAAGAGATATATTAAATGTTTGATGCACACAATCACTTTTTAAACTAATCAACTGTAAAGATATGCCTAAAACACAGCAGTGAGAAGTTCACAAACCACCAGAAAACCAAGAAGTCACTGCACAAGATTTGTTTACTTTAATCTTTTAAGTGTTCAGTATGCACACGTCACAATATCGAACTGTTATTTTTAGTTTCCTCTTGACTGAAATTTCACTCAACTGTCTTTGTTAAATGTTTTAAACCACTTTCCAGTAGAGAATAACATTTGAATGTGTTAACTTACAGAATTTTAAATTATACAGTTGAAATAAACACATTAAATTATATTAAAAAAAACAGTCCAATAAAGCATTTATTATTTTTAACAAACATATACAAGTCTTTTATTCTCAGTAGTTAGTGCAGATGAAGTTGAGTCTGTGAGATTCAGGAAGGCTGATCCAGGTCTGATCTCCTCCAGACTGAACTGCTCCTTTTCTGTTCTCCAGTTTGCAGTTTTCCGGTGTGCTGCCGTTCCCTGGAGCCCAGTTCTGATAGCACACCATGTCTCCACTCAGCCAGAGCCACATGTTCATGCTGCAGTAGTTGTGTAAACCCAACCACACCGCCTCAGTAGACGCCAGTTTAACCACGTTCATCACACGACGCTGCATCTCCACTGACTGAACCGAGACCAGATCCACATGATTCTGTCTGCAGTATCTCAGAGCTTCAGACCACGACAGATTCTGCTGGATCACAATCAGTTTATCTGGACACAAAACAAAGCAGAAACTAGAGAGAGACTGATCAACAACAACATGCAGAACAAACACTGTGGAGGAATTTATCATGTCAGACATGTAGAGTCAACTTTAACACTTTCACTGCCATTGACAATATTGTACAGGAGTTACAGGAGTTCAGAGTCTCTTGGAAGTGAAAAGTAAATTTGAGAAAGTGGAAGTCAGGTTGCGTGCAAAAATTAGTTATACAAGCTTCCTTTGGCTTATTTACAGCTTCATCAGTTACCACAGTGAAATGATCCACCGTGTTGATTTGCATGAGGTTAGAAATGTGAAAGAGTTTACACACACACAGACACTTGCTCACTAAAACACATTTATGCATGTGTATACTTCTTAAAAATTTACTCCTTTTTCTTAGTTTTTGTCAGAAAATGTTGCATTTTTGATTAAACTACCTGCATTCAATTGGGGGAATATTTTTTTTTTTAAAACAGACTCTTGGTGCTTTATTGTTATATATGATCGTATATTCCTATGAGAAAAATTCCAGAGAAAAAAAACTCATCATAAATGCTGGCAATCTTTTTAAAAACACTGGCATGGAAAGAGTCAAGAGATCTGGAGCTGATGATGGATTGAGTTTGTTTAGAGGATCTGCTCACCTTCATGACACACAAAAGGAAACTTATGGTTACAAGTGTTGTCTGCCCAATGTCCATTAGTGTTCTCTATTAGCACTGTACAGTTTTCATTATTTCCAGCATTATTTGGTTCACCAGTATTCCAGTATCTGAATGAGGAGTTGCTCTGATCTGACCACTGCCATGAGTCTCTGAACAGACCGATCCAGACTTCAGATTCAGATGTATGACTGTCATTAATGAACTTCTCCAGCTGTTGATTCTCATTCTGGTTCCTCACACTGACCAGATCAATGTGATTCTGTCTGCAGTAACTCTGAGCGGCTCTCCAGGTCATCGTCTGATTGACAAACACCAGTCCACTGCTCACTTGAATTAAAAATTAAACAAATGAATGATACCGTGATTCAGCCCTTCTATGCTTTATAGTTAAAATGTGAACATGAACAGCAATGAAATCATCATACATGTCTGTTACTAAAATAATGGGTTGATATATTCAACAATATTTCTATAAGATACAAAGTGGATTTGACTTAAAAAGTTGCATTTACACTTAATTTACAAAAATTATACGCTCATATTTACATTTCCTTTGAAATCTTTGTTAAATGACATTTTTTATAAGCATTTGTACTCACTGTTGTAGCATATGAAGAACCAGGTGTCACTACATTTCCCATCTTGCCACTCTCCATTTTTCATAAAAGCACACTCATCTCTGCCATCTGGTTGTCCAGATGCCCAGTTCAAAAAGAGTGCAGGATCACCTGAAGACCACTGCCATTTCCTCTGCAGACCAATCCAGAGACGTACATCATTCACACTCTTCATCAGCTGGATCATGTCGTTCATGTTGTCAACAGTGGCCAGATCTGTGTATTTCTCTCTGCAGTATCTCTGAGCTTCAGTCCAGGTCTTGTTCTCATTTATAAAGTGATACTGACGCTGAACACATTCAGATATGGAGCAGAGAGCTGTGAAAGAGACACTTTGCTTTAATGCTTTTCAGAACAGAGTCAAACCTAATGAAACTATAAACCATAAATAAAACTACAAACACACTCACCAATGAGGAGAAGAGGGAAATATAGAGTCTGAGCCATTTCTGAGAAAGAAAGATATAGAATAACTCAAATACTTCAACATTTATTAATAAAACAGCATCACAAAATAGATGTGTGTTCTTACCTCAGAGCTGGTGTGTTTCTGCCCTCAGTCGGATGTTTGTCTGCAGATTCAGACTCTGATTATTCTAGTCACTTTTCATAATTTGTTTATTTTTTCTAAAAACCTGTTTCACTTCCTCTATGTGTGTTTTTACTCCACCATTTTCCCTTATTTGCATCATGACATTTGCGTCAGTCAGTAACTGTAAACTTCAATGATTAAATTAATTAATAAAAAAAGCAAAATTTTTATCTGGGTCTTGTATCACAGTTTTTTTTAATGTTTTTTTTTTCTGAAGGTAAACCATAAAGCCTAAGTGATCATATTGATAAACACGGCTGTCTAAACCCAGAGCTGATGGAAATTGAGCTGAATCCAATACCTTGACAGCAACACTACTTCCACTGTGTTGGCCCCCGGTTCTTAGGGACCCCTGGTTGATTTGGTTTTGTCCAGTAACTGTGACCCCATTTATTAAGTAATATGGTACAGGCTCCAGGTACGTCTATCAAACCTTAAACACTGACTACTGTATATTGTATACTGCATGTCACTTAAAAGATGACACAACTGAGACATTCTTCAAGTGCTTAAACAAGCTTGATCACAAAACTGATGTCAGTAAAATCTAAATAAATTATAATGCATGAAATTCTGTGTGGGATGGGGAGAAAACATGCAGAGCTCAAAAAAAGTTCATCTGAGAGACCTGCTGGTTCTATTAAGAGAACAGAAAAGATCAAATGATCTGTATCAGAGCTGCCATAATAATAATCCTTCATGAAGACACTGGAAACATCCTGGTCTGATGATCAATGATAATTTGAGTTTTCTTTCCTCTTCTGTTGTTTCCTGTTGCTGTTTTCTCATGACGTTAATGAAGAACAATGTGCTTCTGTGTCAAACCCTACAACAGATCGTTAACCTTTTACATGAAGAATTATAATCTTCTTTGTATTTAGATCATGATTAAAACATTTAGGAGTTCAAACAGCAAAGTATCTCATGTCAAGTGTGTTTAGTTTCTTATTGCTATATAAACATTTCTGGTCATCAGGGACCAGTGTTGCCAGACGTACGATAATTTTGACTTCGATGTCATTTAAAAGTGATTTCATAGTAATATTTGGGCTTCTTTACTCATTGATCTAGCTGCATCTTTTCTGTACTGTCTGTAAGGTGATGGTAGAGTTTGGCACGTTTTCTTTCTTATGTTACCTCTGCTCAGCCAATCGATATTGACTTAAATTTGAAATACTTTTCTTCTCTTTTGGCTTCCCTGTGTTTTCCTGCCAGACGGCCTCGGCTGGAGACAAACATCTTCTCCCAGTTAGCAAGATAAGGAAATGCTCTGAAATTCCTGCTCCCTGTCAAGGACACCTGTTGGACTCTACAGGCTTACACACACACACACACACACACATACAAGGCTACAGATAGACAATCACTACCTAGCCCCTCATCCCATGCCTTTGTGTGCTTTCACCCACTGGAGAGGGTAGGCGTGTCTGCGACCAGCTCTCTTCTGCTGCAGGACCGGATGGCGGCCTGCTCTAATCAGACTATTTCCACATTTGCTGTTGTGATGTTATGTCTTTGTGCTTGTGTAGCTTGTGGGAAGAGAAATGTTTATTTTTAATGAGAATATTCTTTGTTGAACTTCCCAAAACTAAAAACAAGTAATTTATGTATCATATGCCTACCGGGCGTAGGAACCTTATTTCGGCATTTGTTTAAGTGGGACCGCAATTAGTGTTGCACGCTTTGCTCTCAGAGAGTGTGGGAGAGTTGCGTCAGCCAATGACTGTAAAAAATATGGACGACGCGACAGCCCCTTTTCCCATTGAACACCTTGAGGGCAAAACGCCTGCTTGACGGGCACAAACTGTCGCAAAAGACTGCTGAAATTGGAGCCTTGACATGCGCAGAAGGACTGTCTGATGGAGCCAGAGGAGGAGCCGCGAAAATGAGTCGAGCTTCCAACCAAACGCTTTATGTAAAATCAACCACGCCCCCCGAACTTCTCAGCATGCGTTTGCTGTCATATCAACACAGATGGATGTAATAACGTTAACAAATATGAGGGTTTTTTATATTCAATCGCGCCAGCTCCGGGCAGCAGCTCATAACGTACTCGCGGCGTCGCGGGCTGATTCCGGCTCACATGCGGCAGCGCCGGCTCGCTCGGCCACCGCATCTGGCTCGATTGACTCGGGCTGGAATCGGGCAGTGAGTCCAGGCATCCGGAGTAGGTCCAGCAGAGGTAGTCAGTCTGAGCTCTGAGGGGTAAGTCTCCGGCAGGCGAGAATCTAGCTGGAACTGGCCCGAGTGTATTTTGCTATCTGGGTGGTTAGGCGTGTATCAGCAAACTAATAAAGCCCGAAAAAAGCTCTAACCTTAGCGAATAAACAGTGTTCCACCAGATCATGTATGTCAGAAACTGTAGTTTACTGCTGAAGTCATTTTGTCATGGTAAAATAACACAGAAATCGAATAATAACACTTCAGTCTCCTGCCGAAGCTCAGACGCGCTGCTTTGAGAAACTGTCAATCACAGCTGTCAATCACGATGACACGCCCAGCATTAAATTACTGCTAAAAACAAACTGTTTACAAAAATGAAGATCTGCACCTATTTCAGCACAATAACCAGTGCCTTAATCGACCAGAACCATCTTTTGGGACATTTTATTGTAAGTGTAATTAATTTTTTTATTTGGGCTCAAGTCTCCTTCATTAACACGGAGGAGGCGGGCTTTATGACTTGTACTGCAGCGATCTAACGGCCGAGACCTTCACTCAAACGCAGGCTTGCGGCACACTTGGCGTCAGCCCATAGATAATACACTAGATATGGCATAGGGACCCTGAGCATGCGTCAATAGCGCCGCCACATTGGTACAGTGCTCCCAGGACAAATGTCATTTATCCGCACTAGTCAAGACAGTGTTATTACGTGAAGATGCGGGACTTTAGCGCTGTCTACGGGTGTAGTAACGAGCAAACAAAGAAAACAAAGCACAAAGGCAGAACATTTCATAGGTAATATTAAGTTTTTTTGCGTTTTTGTATGTTCTGAACTTTTGTGCTAATCGGGTCACGTTATTGCTGATAATACAGTCTAGAGGTCTGCATTCCCGCGGCTGTCCCGCGGGCGCTGCGGGACCCGACCAGATTTCTACAGCGCGGGTATAAATTTCCGAATAAATCACGGGAGCGGTCGGTAACGGGTTTAATTTAGGACGGGAGCGGGCTGTCTAGCAATATCGCTCCCGACTCCCAAGTGAGCATGCGTATGTATGTGTGTAAATGAAATAGCGCGATGCTGTGTTTAGCTTGTTTGTTGCAGTGTGTGTGTGTGTGTGTGTGTATGTATGCGCATGCGCGAATGAGAGATATTTGTGTGTGTGTGTGTGTGTGCGCGCGAGCGAATGAGAGAAAGCTTTGTCTGTGTGTGTGTGCTTGGTGCTGTGCGTGTGTGTGTTTATACAGACAGCTTGTTATAGGCTGTCTGGACTGTATAACTGGGTGATTTTCGGTTTTGTTCTCCCCCCGCTCTTTAGCGGGATCGGGCGCGGTGGATAGAAAACGGGGCGGGTCTTCAAAATTTAGTCCCGCACAGATCTCTAATACAGTCACTTACTGTACTCACCATACGGCAAAGCAGCTCCAACTCGCACTAAACACTCGGCTTATGCTAGTTTTGTTGAATAAAATCAGCAAACAATGCAAAAGAAATATGACAACGAGATGCTGCGTTGCCAGAAACTTGTATTATTGTCGGCTAACGTTAGTGAAAGAGTCGTTCGGGGGATTCATTCACAAACGAATCGCTCCCTCCGTCAGTATGAGAAGTGAAAGCAGGAGAGGAGCTGTATTTCAGGACATGATTAGATCAAATTTAACAGGGAGGGTGAATAGTACATTTCCATACACACAAACACAAGCTTTTTGTCAGGAATGCCCGTGCGGTCACTGATCCATCAATGTAGAAAAGTGATGTAAAATTATAATTTTCGTAATTAGAAAAAAAAAATTACATACTGACATCCAGGAAAACTCCCGATCATAGATATATGTGTATATGTGTATATCTCTGGCTTTGGATGGCCACAGTCCTCCACTGTACCTTGGTCCCGCATTCATTTCAAAGGAGCGCTACCCTGTAGCAAGATGGTGGCGCTATTGACGCATTCCGTCCAATAGACAACAATAGGCCAGGCGACATCTAATGTATATATCTATGGCGTCAGCCTCAGTCGGAGTCCAGACGCTGACGGGGAAAGACGTGCAAAAGTTTCTCCTGCACTTGTGTTCGTATTGGTATGTTTAATATAGTCTGTTTGATTTAAGTTCATATAATGTTGCATAAAATATGTTTAGGATCGTTTTTTATTCAGTCAGTTTATAATATTGAAAAAATCCTGAGATTTATGTGAGTTTAATATTGTGCACAGTGTGTGTGAAAGGAGAGGAAAGCGTGGAGAGAGTTTCTGATTGAATGTCCCACATGTGTTTCAGGTATGTTTGATGTTGATGAAGTCAAATTGTAAAATTGTTATGTGTGAATCTATTTATAATATTTTTGTCAATTTGGTTGTTCTCAAAAAATAATAATTGACTATATGAATCTAAATTGTGCTTTTATTTCATGGTTTATTGCATAATGAATAAGCCTAATTTTTTGAGAACATTATTTGCTGTTTTTTTTTGAGAATATAAATTTGATTGTAGGGATAGTTTACAGTTTAACCCAAAGAATGACCAGTCTGGTAGATGAAGAAGAGCCGGAATCAGAGATTTAAATAAATAAATCAAGTTTACTGAAGATAGTTTGCAGTTTCATCCGCAGAAGCCAGCTTCAACACTCGCAATGAGTTCCTAGGCCGCTCTGCTTACAATCACCAATCAATAACAATTATACTCTCACATAACGTCATTAACTGCGTCATACATATAGGTGTTCTAACCTGATTGGTTAAAACACAGATAAACTAAGAACATTTCCACGTGAGGTTCGTGCGTACAATTCTGAACAATATCTAAACATAAACGTCAGACATTCTTTAGACTGATAAGAGCTGACTCCAGACCTGTGAAACGGATCAACAATCAAATAGAACACACACACTTAAAGTATAATCTGTTTCTTATCCAAGGCTGAGTGTACCGTCAGCCGTCTTTATCAAAACTGGTATAATCTACATTCAGGCAGTTATATTCTTACTACACAAAGTCTATCTTGAATAAAAAGTAGAATCACTTTAAAAGATTTAACCGTAAATCTATAGCAAAATCACTTTAGACTTTTTAGACAATATTAACTCCTAGAAATAACAATAGAAACAGTTGTTTCCAGTCCTCAGTTCCACTCAAGATCTCCATGACCTCTGACCTAGTTTGCTGGCTCCTGAAAATAGGTATAAAGAGACAGGCAAATGCACTGAACATTCTTATATTAAGCAATGTGTTAACTTATTCATTAATTAAAATCAATTCACAGTTAAATACTAAGAAACAGGATGATGAAAAGGATAAACGTTGGTCCATGATGAGATAGACTGGAAAGCAGAAATCCGAATCCTTCATGATCTAGCACTTTGAGTACAATTGTAAAGAGCAACACCACTTATTTTCACTTTATTTTTATTTTATTTAAACAAATACATGTTTTTTTGTGATTAATATTGTACAATGTTATACAGTCAGCCTCAGTCGGAATCCAGATGCTGACGGGGAAAGACGTGCATAAGTTTCTCCTGCACTTGTGTTCGTATTATGTGTGTGAAAATAGAGGAAAGCGTGGAGAGAGTTTCTGATTGAGAGTCCCACATGTGTTTCAGGGACCAATAAAAAGATGATGCAAAGCTGTCCTGCTGTTTCCGGTGGGATTATTTGTTAAGTACAGATTGGGATCTGCTACACTTGACTGCTGGAGCTTTTTTCTCCCTGATCTCACACTGCGCTAATTCAAGGGCAAGGTGTGAGGGAGTTTTTTTTCACTTCTCTCTCCTGAAATGTATCTTACTTTCTTTTTCTTAATGCTACCTCCCGTTGACCTGTCTTCTTCTGAAATGTTATGTTTGTGTATGGTCAGGGGGGTCCAATTTCACTACATGACAGTGTATGTGACTACATGGAAGTGTATGGGACACATAAAGGCCTTTGATTGATTTTTTAATTGATTGGTTAACTGGAGGTTATTCTACTGTGGAGACTCTTGATAAAGCAGAGACTAATCTGAAGGACAGAGATTGATTAAACACTTTTATTTGTTAAAATAAGGATAAAGTACATAGACGCATATATATGTCCTTAAAGCACATGCAAGGAATGCAGAAAACTCATGATATACTCTTCAACTACATGAATGAATATACTTATTGATGGAAGCAAATGACCTCATGATAAAACTAAAAGAAAACAATACAAAGATATCTCTAATGATGTTACTAACAAGACACATGTTCAAAGAGTTTACAAACACAATGCAACCAGTCATTCTGACAAGTGAGGATTACAATATAAATCAAAACACAGACAGAGATCCCATTGATTCATTTTACAGATAGTTAAAAACCTGGAGGAAGAGACTCGAGCAAAAATAGTAACTTCAGTAGATCAATCAATTATTGAAGAATACATTTTACCAATATCTGAACAGAGAATTTACGCCACCTATGGTCATTTGTTATATTTTATTTTATATGCAAAAGTATTTCTTTTTTTTATACAAACTAATTGCGTATACATTATAGAACGTATTATTTGTTCATTTATTTTATGTATATATAAATATTGTATATGTACAGATTTATATATAGTGTTTTGTTTATGCATTTGGAGCTGATGTTGTGTTGCGGGCTGTGAAGCATGCGCAGGTCTCTCTCTCTCCCTTTAGAGCTGCGCTTGATTGCGGTCCAGCTGTGTTGCGAGTGGGAGCATATATAAGCTGGAGGAGTTTAACAAAGGAGGAATCTTTCTGCTCGGTGTAGGTCACAAATCTCCGTTGTCACTGTTGTTCCGAGCGTCTCCTATCTCCTGCCCCAGATAGTTGGATGAATTAGTGGTGTGATAGATTGATTTCTTTAAATGACAATTTAATTCTTTTCTAAACGGCTCGCTGTTAGATCTGAGCCTGTGTGCTTTTCACTTATTAAATATATATATTTTTTGGTTATAAATAGAAGCGGTTGGTTGGAAATCGCCATTTACTTTAAAACATTTTCTCCTGGTTTGTGGGAGGGAGGGGGAAAGGGAAGTTTGCTGTAATTTTATTTGGGGTTCTTTTCATTTGAGCAGGTAAGTTAGAATTATTTCCCTGCAAGTTAGCTGTCTTTTCGTTTTTATTTTGGCCTGGATTGCCTTCCGAAGAGATGCTTCTAATATCTTTGTTGTCTAAGAAAATAATAAACTTTGTTACTTGATAAACGCTGTGATCATTGTGAGTTGAGACAGGAGAAGGGGAAACCCTGAATTGAGTATTAAAGTTTAATTTATTAATTTATTTACACTCTTGTTATTGTTCCCACCAATGCTATACTGGTTGGGATGTAACATGATGAATAAAGATAAAAGTGAATGGAAGTGATTACACATTTGTTCTCAAATGACCATTCACTCATATCTGCTGCAGATGAAGTTGAGTTTATCAGTTTCAGGACGGCTGATCCAGGTCTGATCTCCTCCAGACTGAACTGCTCCAGATCTCACTGTGGGCTCACAGTCCTCCTCTAACGTGCCGTTCCCTGGAGCCCAGTTGCAATAGTACACAGTCTCTCCACTCACCCAGAACCAGATGCCCAAAATGTGGGAGAAACGTAAACCCAACCACACCGCCTCAGTAGACGCCAGTTTAACCACGTTCATCACCTCATACTGCATCTCCACTGACTGAACCGAGACCAGATCCACATGATTCTGTCTGCAGTATCTCAGAGCTTCAGACCACGACAGATTCTGCTGGATCACAATCAGTTTATCTGGACACAAAACAAAGCAGAAACTAGAGAGAGACTGATCAACAACAACATGCAGAACAAACACTGTGGAGGAATTTGTCATGTCAGACATGTAGAGTCAACTTTAACAGATCTGGAGCTGATGATGAGTTGAGTGTGTTGGAGGATTTGCTCACCTTCATGACACACAAAAGGAAACTGGCGGTCACAAGAGATGTCTGCCCAATGGCCCTGAGTGTTCTCCATTAGCACTGTATAGTCTTCATTCCCTCCAACATTATTTGGTTCTCCAGTATTCCAGTATCTGAATGAGGAGTTGCTCTGATCTGACCACTGCCATGAGTCTCTGAACAGACTGATCCAGACTGCAGATCCAGATGAGTTTCTGTCATTAATGAACTTCTCCAGCTGTTGATTCTCATTCTGGTTCCTCACACTGACCAGATCAATGTGATTCTGTCTGCAGTGACTCTGAGCAGCTCTCCAGTTCATCTTCTGATTAACAAACACCAGTCCTCTGCTCACTTGTATTAAAAAAACAAACAAATGATACATTTATTCAGCCCTTCTATGCTTTATAAATGTTTAAATGTGAACAGGAACAGCAATAAAATCACCATAAATGTCAGTGTTACTAAAAGAATTGGTTGATAAAATCAGCAATATTTCTATAAGATCTTTATCTTTAAATGAGACATAATTACGTATCGCTCTTTATTTAATTTTATATATGCCAATAAGACACACACACACACACACACACACACACACACACACACATATATATATATATATATATATATATATATATATATATATATATATATATATATATATATGCAACATCTGACATAATTGTAAATAAAATATTATTAAAGATAACAAATAATTCAAAATAAATAGCTGGTTTTATATATTGAGAAATACGACGTGGATTTGACTTATAAAGTTACATTCACACTTATTTTACACAAATTTTACATTCACATTTAAATCTCCTGCGAAACTTTTGTTAAATGAAAGCGTTTTATAGGTTTGTACTCACTGTTGTAGCATACAAAGATCCAGGTGTCACTACATTTCCCATCATGCCACTCTCCATTTTTCATAAAAGCACACTCATCTTTGCCGTCAGGTTGTTTATCTCCCCAATTCAGAAAAAGCGCAGGACCACCTGAAGACCACTGCCATTTCCTCTGCAGACCAATCCAGAGACGTACATCTTTCACACTCTTCATCAGCTCAGTTGTGTCATTCATGTTGTCAACAGTGGCCAGATCTGTGTATTTCTCTCTGCAGTATTGCCGAGCATCAGTCTGCTTCTTTGTCTCCTTTATAAAGTGATATTGACGCTGAACACAATCAGATATGGAGCAGAGAGCTGTGAAAGAGACACTTTGCTTTAATGATTTTCAGAACAGAGTCAAACCTAATGAAACTATAAACCATAAATAAAACTACAAACACACTCACCAATGAGGAGAAGAGGGAAATATAGAGTTTGAGCCATTTCTGAGGAAGAAACACAATGAGATAAACAATAGCTCTAATATTCATCTCAGAGTAAAACAGCACAGCATGAACATAAAACAAATTCACAATCATTAATGTAACTTAAAATTCTGAATATTTTGATTCAAGAATGAACGTGTTCTTACTTCAGAGCTGGTGTGTTTCTGTCCTCAGTCTGATGTTTCTGTCTGCAGCTTCAGACTGTGTGATTATTTTAGATCTGCTGTAATCCATCATTCATCACGTCACATTATTTCCTTATTACCCTAAACAAAGGGCTTTTTCATTTTTCCCCACATTTAGCTGTATTTGCATATTGTTTCTGTACTTCATTGGAAGTATATTAATTTGAATGAGACAGAAAGTCCAGTCTGTTTTCTAAAATTAAATGTTTAAGATAAGATCTGTTGTTTTTCAATACATGAATATTGCATTACCTTTTGAAAATGGTAAACAAATTTTTAAAAAGTCAACAAGTCAACCTACTGTTACGACCTCAAAAATGTCTAGGGCTGAAGTCGAACATAAAAATTATAGAGAAAATAAATAAACAGTAGCAGGTTTGATTTTTAAATGACCTTTAAGGTTCTTTTATTGTGAGAAGGTGGAAAAGGTTTGTATTTACAATAAACTAATAAATAAGCGCAAACAAAAAGCTTCAGGGCTGAGCAAGGCCAAAATAACAAACAAAACATTTACTAACTCCACCTCGAAGATAACTTACCTACTGAATCAAAAGTAAATGATGAAAATAAATTACAAACACTACCCTTACTCCTTAACTAAACGAAAAAACAGGAGAAAATCAGTGTCAAAGTAAATGGCACTCAGCCCCTACGGCGCTCAGCTCACAGCTTTATCAAACAGTATTTGACAGTCACAAAAATTGGAGGGAGAGGAAAAAGGGAGAGAACACCTTAATGTTCACAATTCATAAACAAACAGAAGCACTATGATACGTTTTCCACACAAACGCCACACTCTTAGAAAAACTCTCCGTCTCTCCCCCCAGCGATCTGACTCCGTCGGTTCCTTTTCAAAAGATGCTGACTTCTCCCAGCACCAACCACAGCGCACGCACGCAGCACGTCCAATTAGGGCGGGGTAACCTGGAAACAGGAACGGGACAGGACGAGAGAGGGAAAAAGAGAGACACACCCACACAGCAGCACAGAAACAACCCAATACGCTCTTGCGTAACACTACTCATATGGCAATTTAAATGAACAGGTGTCAAGTCTTTTTTTTTTATGAAATGGTAAAGCACTACACTCTACTGCAGATATATTTTAAGGCAATTCAGTTTAATCGGTTAAAAGCCATCTTGTACTGTAAAGGGCGATAATTTATATGATGATCAAATCCACATATTTAATGAAAAAATATTGACTGTTATCAGACTTCCAGCAGACCGAAGATACGGAAAGGAATTGGAAAGAGTAACCAGATCTCAAATATAATCCACAGCTACTGCTTTGTAGGTGAAAACCAGAATTTTACAATCAATGCATGATTGAACCAGGAGCCAGTGAAATTGCTGCATCACAGGGGTAATATGAAGACATGAAGTCGTACAAGTCACCACACGTTCAGCTGAGATTTGTAAGTATAAGTAACCTCCTTACTGAACTTGCTGATAAACCCTCAAGTTGCAAAAATCAAGACATGATGTGATGAAGGACTGGGAAAGCCTTTCAGCATCAGGCCTGGAAAGAAAGGTAGGAGGAAAAGGGAGAAACCCACGCCAATATGGGGAGAACATGCAAACTCCACACAGATATGACAACTGGCCCAGAGATTTGAATCAGGGACCTTCTTGCTGTGAGGCGACAGTGCTAACCACTGAGCTACAGTGTCACCTTTAAAGTAAATTCTAATAAATAAAAAATTTATTTTCAGATGTACTAGAAAAGGCTTACAACATTTAACCTTCACCGACACTGTTAGTTTTGTCATTGGGCTGGACCCTTACAGCTGTCATAGATCATGGGATTATAGCAAAACAAGCACTGCTACACTGCATACTGTGAGATACTTAGTTGTTGTTTTATATGAGCTTGGAAGCCACATCTTTTCTGTTTACCGATTTTATGTTGATTGCTTTCCATCTTTGACCTAATTTGACATTGTACTACTGTAAGCATGGCTATATCTCTCTATAATACCAAACCTTGAGAACTGTTATGGAATTTCATGAGACAAGACCACGAGAATTGCCATGCAACAAAACAACAAACTTTCTAGAAAAAGCAAGTTCTTCAACTGCCTCAGTTATCCATTATGTGCCCACCTCTCTGCCACCCCCTTCAATTCTTCACTCAGAGCCCAGGTCACTGACATTCCACATCTAATCTTTTTTTCTCTTCATATGGTGTATTTTGTGAATCTGTAACTTTAACTTGTAATGCTTTGTATTATTTTAAATGTCTCTGTGTGATTTGTAAATGGTCTCAGTCACTTGTATTATGATAATTATTGTATGCGTTTGGGAATCCACATGCAGGTTTATTCGGTAGTCAGGCAAGCAATGGTCAGCACAGGGGCAAACAGATGTATGACGGCAAATCCAGAATTATAGTCACTATAACAGGCAAGAGGTCGGAAGGCAGGCAGCAGACAGAGATAACACAGAACAAGGCTAAGGTAAACACACAGAAGAACAAGACTAAGGAAACGAGTTGAATTTTCACTAAACAGTAAACAAGACTCAGCAATGAGTGTATTTGCTGCTTAAATGTGTGTGTGTGTAATCAGTCTTTGACAATCCTCAGGTGGTGCGAGTGTAATCAGTCAGAATGAGGAAGCATGTATGTGTGTGAGCGGAGTGCATGTATAAAAATTGTAGTCCATGAATGGCGGATTTGTAGTCCATAAGTTATTGTACATGCAAACAACCAATCTAGGGAGTTACGATTGCTGGTGATAGTGACATACATACATACATATATATATATATATATATATATATATATATATATATATATATATATATATATATATATATATATATAGGGTCTTTAAAACATACAGTGCAAAGTTGTGACTAACATAAATTTTACATACAGTAGATCTTGAAATGACAGTTTGTCATTATACACTATAAATAAACACAGTATATTATAATAGTATGACAAATTAAATGTTGATAATTTGAAACATACACCGGTCTTTCACTTTTAATAATTCCTGCAGATGAAGTTGAGTCGGTCAGTTTCAGGACGGCTGATCCAGGTCTGATCTCCTCCAGACTGAACTGCTCCAGATCTCACTGTGGGCTCACAGTCCTCCTCTGATGTGCCGTTCCCTGGAGCCCAGTTCTGATAGCACACGGTCTGTCCACTCACCCAGAACCAGATGCCCAAAGCACAGGAGTGACGTAAACCCAACCACACCGCCTTAGTAGACGCCAGTTTAACCACGTTCATCACACGACGCTGCATCTCCACTGACTGAACCGAGACCAGATCCACATGATGCTGTCTGCAGTATCTCAGAGCTTCAGACCACGACAGATTCTGCTGGATCACAATCAGTTTATCTGGACACAAAACAAAGCAGAAACTAGATAGAGACTGATCAACAACAACATGCAGAACAAACACTGTGGAGGAATCTGTCATGTCAGACATGTAGAGTCAACTTTAAGACTTTCACTGCCATTGACTAGATAACTTGTTAGTTAAGAGACAAACCTTCTCATGTTTTTATGGCAATATGTGTTTTATTTATATTAAGGTAAGGGAAGCCCTAATGCAGTTCCTAAATCAGTTACAGGACTTCAGATTCTCTTGGGAGTGAAAAATAAAGAGAATCATAGAAAGTGAAAGTCAGATTGCGTGTAAAATTGAAGAGTTATTAAGCTTCCTTTGGCTTATTTACTGCTTCACCAGAGCTAACCACAATAAAATGATCCACCCCTGTGGATTTGCATGAGGTTAGAAATGTGAAAAAGTTTTCAAACACATGCGTGTGCTTACAAAACATGTTTATGCGCGTGTATTATATAATTCTCAGTTTTTGTCAGAAAATGTTGCATTTTTGATTAAACCTACCTGCATTCAATTGGGGGAAAACATGAGCCCATGAATATAGATGTTTTGGTACTTTATTGTTATATATAATCTGATCATATATTCCTATTAGAAAACTTCCTGAGGGCCATCAAATTTAGGTAAAAATCACCATAAATGCTGGGAATCTTTTCAAAAACACTGTCAGGGAAATTGTTAAAGGTGCAGTAGGTGATTGTCTTCAGAAACATGTTGTTGTTGTGCTGGTTGAAAGTCTCTTCACTCTTGAATAGTAATGATTAAAGTAAATGATCTAAATGTGTTTATATGTATTTTTATTTTCTGGATGAGGCATAAAATTAAAAAAATGTTCATCCAATTAAATATTGTTATGCCGACATCACCCATAATTATGTTAGGTAGGCCAAACTGTCTGTCAACAAATCTAGATTTGAATATCTGCAGCCATTCACACACATCCGCCATCAGCGCAAGCATGCAAATTCACCTGCACATGAGAGAGAGATAGAGCAAAACAAATGCTAAGTCAAAACTTTTTAATATCCTGAACCAATATTGGAGTTACTTTAGCACGCTGGAGGAAGGACGACATCATGGCTGAAGTATTTCTGTTAGACAGGTCATGTTCTGTTTTAAAACTATTTTAGTCACACAGAGCTGATGTAGATTGTGTTGTTATGAATGGGTTATATGCACAGAAGTGTTGTTCAGCCACTGAAATCTTACAGCAGAAGATTGATGTGACTATTTTCAGTTTCATAAGAGACCTTATAAAGCACCGATAATGTAGATTTTCATTCAGTTTAACAACAAAACATCAGTAGCTCTATTCTGCCTAGCCTGCTTTACTGAGGTGAAGTTGGTTTTGTATTCATTGTTTCATTTTTGAACAGTGACAGTCTGTGTTGTGCTTCCTGTATTGTTTACCGTGCTACTCTGAATATTCGGTCAGAAACAGCATGTAAGTATGGCTTAGAAATAAATGTAATTCCTGCATGCCGCTGGCCAAGCACTAAGCAGAGTCGCAATAGGACAGTACGTGAGAGAGGGTTGTCTGCCCTTTTTAAGATGTGCGCGCTCGTTTTTCAAGAGCCTTGGTTTGGCAGGGGAGGGACTGTTTATCAAAGATATAATGCTAACTGGTTAGCATTGTGGCAGATCACCTACTTCACCTTTAAGAGATCTGGAGCTGATGATGGATTGAGTGTGTTTGGGGATCTGCTCACCTTCATGACACACAAAAGGAAACTGGCGATCACAAGAGATGTCTGCCCAGTGTCCATGAGTGTTCTCTAATAGCACTGTACAGTTTTCATTATTTCCAGAATTATTTGGTTCACCAGTATTCCAGTAACTGAATGAATAGTTGCTCTGATCTGACCACTGCCATGAGTCTCTGAACAGACCGATCCAGATTCCAGATCCAGATGGGTTTTTGACATTAATGAACTTCTCCAGCTGTTGATTCTCATTCTGGTTCCTCACACTGACCAGATCAATGTGATTCTGTCTGCAGTAACTCTGAGCGGCTGTCCAGTTCATCTTCTGATCGACAAACACCAGTCCTCTGCTCACTTGAATAAAAAAATAATAATGATACCATGAATCAGCCCTTCTATGCTTAGGTTAAAATGTGAACAGGAACAGCAACGAAATCATCATGCATGTCTGTGTTACTAAAATATATATTACACACACACACACACACACACACACACACACACAACAGAACATCTGTCATAAATATGAATCAATATATTGTGCTATTAAAGATAACAAATAATTCAAAAGGAGTAGCTGGTTTATATAATGAAAAATACAAAGTGGATTTGACTTGTAGTTACATTTACACTTAATTTACACAAGTTTTACAGTCATATTTATATCCGAATAAACCTTTGTTAAATGACAGTTTTTTTAAGCGATTGTACTCACTGTTGTAGCATATGAAGAACAAGGTGTTACTACATGGCCAATCATGCCACTCTCCATTTCTCATAAAAGCACACTCATCTTTGCCATCTGGTTGTTGATTTGCCCAGTTCAAAAAGAGCGCAGGATCACCTGAAGACCACTGCCATTTCCTCTGCAGACCAATCCAGAGACGTACATCATTCACACTCTTCATCAGCTGGATCGTGTCATTCATGTTGTCAACAGTGGCCAGATCTGTGTAATTCTCTCTGCAGTAAATCTGAGCTTCAGTCCAGTTCTTCATCTCATGTATAAAGTGATACTGACGCTGAACACATTCAGATATGGAGCAGAGAGCTGTGAAAGAGACACTTTGCTTTAATGCTTTTCAGAACAGAGTCAAACCTAATGAAACTATAAACCATAAATAAAACTACAAACACACTCACCAATGAGGAGAAGAGGGAGATATAGAGATTGAGCCATTTCTGAGGAAGAAAAACATTGAGATGAAAAATAACTCTGATATTCATTTCTGAGTAAAACATGACTGCTTTAAAAATCATCAGAAAAAAAATCACAATCATTAATGTAATTGTTTAATGTCTGAATATTTTTGATTCAAGAATGAATGTGAGTAGTTCTTACTTCAGAGCTGGTGTGTTTCTGTCCTCAGTCTGATGTTTCTGTCTGCAGCGTCAGACCGTGTGATTATTCTAGATCTGCTCTAATCCATTATTCAGCTCATCACATCATTTGCTTATTACTCTTACAAAGGCCTTGTTCAGTTTTTTCCACATTCAGGTGCATTTGCATATTGTTTTTTGTATTTCCCTGGAAGTATACTAATTTAAATAAAACAGGAAGTTCATTGTCTGTTTTTTATTATAATATTAGATAACCTATAAAATCCAAACTATTTTAAGTAATAAACAAGTCAACCTACTCGTATGACACTTTAAATGTTTGAAATAACATCATCAACAGGTGATTTGGTGTAAAATATTTCTTTTTTTTTTTGATGAAAATCTACATCACTTCGCTTCACTGCAAAGATGTTGAGGCAATTTAAATTAATCAGTTATAAAGTAGTGCCAAAATCAGTATCTGCAGACATTTTCTGCTATTTCTGCGCAGAATATTGTTGAAAATCTGTGGATTTTGGCAAATAATTTTGGGAGTATCATAACTAAAACCTTAATATTTTAAATAAAACATAATACATTTTAAACTTTTATTTAATCTTTACAATGCAAATCCAATTAAACCCATTTTATTTGGTAAACAAAGCAAATCTCTCATAAAATATCTGCTACTAAAAGACTATTAAAGAATATTACTGTACAAGCTGCATTGTAAATAAATCATGAATATTTTCATATTAGTCAATAATATTACTGAAATTAATTTAAAAACTGAATAAATATAGATTTACGCAAGAAAATTAACAGAATTAATGATGGCCTAAAAATCTGCAGAAACAGGTAAGGGCCTAGTTAAAAGCCATCATACTTATTTAAAGTGATAATTTAGATTAGGTCTGCACGATTAATCAAAAAAGATCAGGATCTCGATTCGACCATACACACGATCTTAATTCAGCTTTTCTACAATTCAGACAATTATATTTTAAGGTCTGGAGAGAAGGGTAAAGGCAGACGCACAAGTCTTCACAGCAACACGGACATCTTCAAATGGTGTTAAAAGTGTCACATACTGTATTTATAAGGTATAATTCACCCAGAAATGGCATTTCTGTCTTCATGTAATGATGTATTCGTGTCCGTGAAATCACACGTGAGCTGTCTGTTTACTTTCAAGAACGCGCACGTGCACGCATAATGCCTTTTTTAGTGAATAGAACCAGCAAATGCTGTAAATAACAGGTAATGAAGTTGTAAATAATGTTCAGTTTGTTGCACAGAGCAATCGTTTGAGAGCCATGCAGGAAGTTTGATTTGCATGCGTGTGTGTTTTCTCACAGTGATGGTAGACATGAGCCAAACTCAGAAGTGAAAGTGAACCGGTGTGCACATCATTTAAATGATCATATCACATTGGACAGTTATGATTAAGACAAGCATTTGATTTTTTTTTCTTTCATAGCGAACACAGTGTTGTGCATGAAAATAAATGTTTACTGTGTCAGTATAACAACCCTAGCCTATATCATGTTGAATATGATGCAAGAAGAAATCTGATAATGACAAAATTCTAATTTTACCAGTGAAAACAAATGATCTAATAATGTTGTCAATAACAGATGACAAGCACATGTCCTAAACATAATAAATCAACTTTATAATTATGAATATTTTTATTCTGATGTCGTCATTTTACTGTAAATTAACAAACAGGATATGTTAAAGTCTGTTCAAGTCCTCCATAATGACAGTACAAAATGTAGCATTTTAAGCAACAGTAGAGCTTCACACAGGCCTAATATTATTAGTGTTGTTTTACCATATGTTTGAGAATAAACAATAATAATAGGCTTTTCATATAACCCTTTATTTTACATCTACTAAATCGTGAGAAAATCCTGATCTTGATTTTAAGCAAACAAAATTGTCATTCACATTTTTGTCAGAATCGTGCATCCCTAATTTAGATGGTTATTGCCATGTTCACCAGCGAACAACCACCAGATGTCGCTGGTAAACATTCACACACACATTCACACACACACTCATTGAACTACATATCTGCCATGTTATTGACTACAACACCCAGTCAGGCCACACACACACAACCGGTTCCAGATCACACTGATTGCACTCTCACAGCTGAAGCCACTCACACAATGATTATTTGGACTAGTTATACCCCTTTGTTCCACACACGTTGCCGAGTCTTGTTTATCTGTAAGGTGACATTACAACGTGTTATCCAGGGGTCTGTTCTTCGTACGTGGATTACTCAGTTAGCTGGATTTGGATAATGACGATTTGACACGATCCAGGATCGTTTCGTTCTTCAAAGCTGATCCGAGAGTTGTTGTCATAGCAACAGTTCTGCTAGGTCAAACCTGATCGGGAGCAGGTTCAATTCATATAAACAGGATTAGATCGGCTCAGTTCAAGCAAAGATAATAAAGTATGTACCGAATTCTGATATTTTCTTACAGTAGTAGTTATATACACTTGGGAAAATGGTACATATTTTTTTAACTATATATATATATATATATATATATATATATATATATATATATATATATATATATATATACATATATATATATATATATATATATATATATATATATATATATATACATACACACACAATGTTATAGTCATTAATAAAATAAATTAAGTTATACATATTAATAAAACGTATGCAATCTGCATCCTCGAAATGAAAGTACAAAGACTGCCACCTGGTGGTGCAAAGAGAAAACTTATTGATATGAACTTTTTAGATCGCTTTAGTACAAATTGTGTATAATGGAAATGCACAATATGTGACTTTTTTTTACAGCAATAATACATTTATGCAGTCAGAAACATGTTTTGATAGTTAATATTCCGGTGATTTGATGCTTCACAAAAGTTGCAGACGCCTTTACCAATATGAAAACGCTTTTGTAAACAACCAGTTATTCTTTACACCGATTAAAAAAACGGCTACAATAATAAAGAAAATATTTTCTAAATGTAGAACTAAATACTTTGATTTGCATTGAAATACATGATGAATACTCTTGACACATGAAAGTGGAAAGCCTGCAGCTCACAACAAATGTGGAAGGTTATTGCGTGTCATATTTAACAAGCCGTTTACTGCTAATTTGATGTAATTTTGCTCACATGGATAATTGAATATTAATCAGATGATGTCATTACGCTGCTGTGCCGTCAGCCAATCGTTGCATTGCTGATCATGATTTCGAGGATCGATAGATCTGTCCTTAACAACACACACAGCGATCTCAGATCAGTTTATCCAGACATTCTAATCTGATTCGCGAACTTGTTTGAAGAACCAAATTAGCAAGAGATCAGTTATCAAGATTAAAAGATCCAGGATCTGCCAAATCATCTTAGATCATTTAAGCGAGGTACGAAGAACGGACCCCTGGGGCCTGTTTCAGAAAGGGGGTTAACTGAAAACTCAGAGTATTTTAACCCTGAAATGAGAGAAACTCTGGGTTTTCCGTTTCAAAATGGCAGGTTTGTTAAACTCAAGAAAGCAGGGTAAGTCAAGCCTGTTTCTGAAAGAAAGGTAACTTTAACTTTACTGTGGTAACTCACTCTGTGAATCTAACCTGGTCAGAAGCAGGTTTTATTCTCTAAACTCAGAGTTTCTGTCGGTCTCCTCCCCTTTGTTAAAGATGAAGCGGTATTTCTCGCCTTAGCCTTACGTTTCCACCCACCTATTTTCTATTTTCACCTAGAGTACAAATGATGAAAAGACAGTGCAGAAAAGCTGAGCGTATGTGGAGAAAGACGAAACTAGTAGTCCATTATAATATCTATAAAGACAGTCTTCATGCCTTTAATATGGAACTAAACACTGCTAGACAGACTTTCTTTTCAAGCCTTATAAACAGCAACTTAAATAATGCTCGTACACTCTTTGCAACGATAGAGAGACTCACAAACCCCCCCAGTCGGATTCCAAGTGAGCTCCTCTCTGAAAGCAAATGTAATGAGTTTGCTCATTTCTTCACTGATAAGATCAATAATATCAGAAAGGCAATCAGCTCATCCAATCAGCCAAGTTGTGTCGATATCAAACAAGCTCAACCACAACTTAAGAAATCAGAAATTATGTCTGATTTCATGGCAATTAACGGCAAAATCTTAGAAGAAATTGTGCAAGTTATGAAAACATCAACCTGCAGTCTTGACACGCTCCCCACATCATTCTTCAAAACGGTGTTTACCTGTTTAGAAATGGATCTTCTAAAAGTGGTAAATGCTTCACTTCTATCAGGGATTTTTCCAAACTCACTTAAAACTGCAGTTGTTAAACCCCTCTTGAAGAAGAGCAACCTGGATAACACCCTATTGAGCAATTACAGGCCAATCTCAAATCTCCCTTTCATTGGCAAAATCATTGAAAAAGTTGTTTTTAACCAGGTCAACAAGTTCTTAAACTTCAGGGGGTGTTTAGACAATTTTCAATCTGGTTTCAGAGCACATCACAGTACAGAGAGCGCTCTTATAAAGATAATCAATGATATACGCCTAAATACAGATTCAGGTAAAATAACAGTGCTGGTATTGTTGGATCTCAGTGCTGCATTTGACACTGTCGATCACAGCATACTTCTGGATAGGCTGGAAAACTGGGTTAGGCTGTCTGGCACGGTCCTCAAATGGTTTAGATCTTACCTTGAAGGGAGAGGTTACCATGTCAGTATAGGTGACCATAGGTCGAGGTGGACACCCATGACGTGTGGAGTCCCACAAGGCTCGATTCTGGCACCTCTCCTGTTCAACCTTTACATGCTCCCTCTAAGCCAAATTATGAGAAAGAACCAAATCTCCTACCACAGCTATGCTGATGACACTCAGATCTACCTAGCCTTAGTGCCTAATGACTACAGCCCCATTGACACCCTCTGCCAATGCATTGATGAAATGAGCAATTGGATGTGCCAAAACTTTCTTCAGTTAAACAAAGAGAAAACTGAAGTCATTGCGTTTGGGAACAGAGATGAGGTTCTCAAGGTAAATGCGTACCTTGGCACTAAAGGTCAAACGACAAAAAATAAGGTCAAGAATCTTGGTGTGACTCTGGAGTCAGATCTGAGTTTTAACAGTCATGTCAAAGCAGTCAGTAAATCAGCATACTATCATCTCAAAAACATAGCAAGAATCAGATGCTTTGTTTCCAGTGAAGACTTAGAGAAACTTGTTCATGCTTTTATCAGCAGCAGGGTGGATTACTGTAATGGACTCCTCACTGGTCTTCCTAAAAAGACAGTCAGACAGTTGCAGCTCATCCAGAACGCTGCAGCCAGAATTCTAACCAGAAGCAGGAAATCAGAGCACATCACACCTGTCCTCAGGTCTTTACACTGGCTGCCAGTTACATTCAGAATAGATTTTAAAATATTATTACTGGTCTATAAATCACTAAATGGCCAAGGACCTAAATACATCACAGATATGCTCACTGAATACAAACCTAACAGATCACTCAGATCTTTAGGATCATATAAACTAGAAGTTCCAAGAGTTCAGTCAAAGCAGGGTGAATCGGCTTTCAGCCACTATGCCCCCCGCTGCTGGAATCAGCTTCCAGAAATGATCAGATGTGCTCCAACATTAGGCTCATTCAAATCAAGACTGAAAACACATCTGTTTAGCTGTGCCTTTACTGAATGAGCACTGTGCTGCGTCCGACAGATTGCACTATCATGTTTTTCTCTTCTTCTTCATTCTTTTATATCACATTTTACCTGTTTTTATGTTTTGTTTTGTTTTTACGCATTTTTATTATTTGTTTTTATTTTTATTTTACTTGTTTCTTTTATTCTTGTTTATGTAAAGCACTTTGAATTGCCATTGTGTATGAAATGTGCTATATAAATAAACTTGCCTTGCCTTGCCTTGCCTATTTTAATGCTCATTTGGATACGTGCATAAAAACGATTGATAGAAACGTCATGATGCACATAACTTTTTAAAATATGTATAAAAAATGCGCATAACTGAGTAGGATAAACTTTTATTCGATAGAAAATGTGCACATAAACTACGATGGAAACACTTTTACTGAACAAATTACAGTATGTACATTAAAAAAAAGATCATGATCATATGATAATGAAAATGTGTGTAAATGGACAAACCAGCAGGCTGAGCACACTGTAACATGTCTTAAATATAGTTTTAGTCATTCTAAAATGCCTTTACTGTTTCAGTATTAGTGTATATTATTAATTACCTCCGAACGTCTGGTGCGTGTCAAGAGTCTCCGCGTCTCATGGCTTGAGACGCCCCCACGTGTTCATTGTGTTTCAGCATTGTCTTCTGACATCGAGGCGCAAGTACATTAATTAGGCTAAATAAAGAATTAATTGACGCAGCTTCTTCTACCACAGTAAATTCTGTTTTTACTGTTGATATTTGGTGCCAGTTTAATCAGGAAGTGACAATTTTTTTCTCTTTGACTCGTTGGATGGAATTTTATTCGCATCTTTTATGCAATATTCCAGTTTTGCACATGAATTTATGTAATATATTTGGATGGAAACAGATATTGCCTACATTTTAGTCACACACAGAAGAACTGAACTAGAATGGCTTATCCTTTTTTAATAAATAATTAAATTAAATTCACCTTCGACATGCATGTATCTAGATTAATGACATTATTATTCTTTCTAAAAATTATTTTTAGTACTGCTTACCTTCTAAATGTTATATTAACCTCTATCATTTGATTAATAAAAAGGCAGGCACACAAGTGCACTGTTAAATCATTTAAAACTAATAAATGTATAAAAAAGTTTAGAAAAAATATATAAACGTCACAAATTACATTACTTATTTTATTATACTTAAAAAGTGAAATTAGGCATTAACTTGAGCAGCTGTTTTCCCACGCTAACTGTCTCTTCTTCACTGATGGTTGCTTCTTTTCAAATATATACGCTCATATTTGCTATAACTTTGAATGAGAACATCAAGTTCAGCTAGGGAAAGAAATGGTGATCTCTTTTATAAGATATTGCCATAGTCACTCGTAATGTCTGCGCTCCATTGATGATGCCTTTTTAAAGTCACTGTGTGTGCGCTTAACTCTGAGTTGGTCTACTCGAAGTTGATTGACCCAACTCAGATCAACTGTTCTGAAACCGAAAACTCCGAGTTTTTAATCTCTCGGTAAATCAACCCAGAGTTCAAGTTTAAACTCTGAGTTGTTTGAACCTCCTTACTGAAACAGGCCCCTGGTCTTGGTTTCCCTTGTTTTGATCTTAGTCCTAACGCTTATTGCACAACATAACGGACCATCTGATTTCTGGCAATCACTGACTTAAAACAAGATATTACATAGTGTATTCCTTATGCACGAGCAAGCATTTGGGTGGTCTACTTGAAGAATATTAATTTACAGTTACATCCTCTGACTAAGACCCAGAGGTTGTGTCCCTGAGCATATGTAGTTGGCCAGCATAATACTCTAATGGTGCTTTCACACTAGCACTTTTGGTCTGCACCCGTGTTCGTTTGATGTCGGAGTTTGGTATGTTTAGCTAGTGTGTTCTGAACTCGGGTGAGCACCCAAGAACCATACTCGAGTCCGCCTGAATGAGGTGGTCTGGGGTACGGTTCACATGAATTCCGATTCACTTCTGATGAGAATGCAATCATACCAGGTAACGGATGTAAACCGCCGAATGTACAACAAACTATCGTTTTCATAATGCTTATTCATGTGTGTGTGTGTGTGTGTGTGTGTGAGTCTGTGTATCATTTACTGTACCTTGGTGACAAGCGGGACTGAGCCAGGGCAAACACAGTAATAATGTCTGCTTGTCTTCTCCCAAAACAGTTTCTGCAGATGCTGCGTGATATTCCGAACGGTTATAATATATTTTTGCTGCAGACTGATGCGAGTCGCTTTCTGTATGTTCAAAATCAAAAGATTTAGTAAAACAGAACGACCGCAATGTGTGTCCGTCTTTTCATTTTGGGGCTTTGCCTTCACGTCCATCAACTAGCAGTAGCTGTACACACAACGGCAGCTCAATGATGCAAGTGTAGCAGGTTTCAGAAGGAAAAAAGACAGCGTGAACACAAACCAACCGAGAAGGTGGCAAGGGGGGGCAATGGAACTTGGGTATGGTCCAGGCAAATTGTGAAAAAAGTGTTCAACTTGAAGAGCTGACACAGGGGATGATCAAAATGCCCAACAACAAATTTTTAATGTTTGAGCTTGGCTTCTTTCTAACTTCTCTAGATGAGTCTTTGCTGCTGAACTGTACACTACACAGCCGTAATCCAACACTGGTCTATTCAGTGTAATATCTATATAGTTTTTAAAGCCATCCTGTCTGCCAGAACTTTTGCCTTTATCTTCCATCCTTTTAATATGTTTGTTCCATGTACGTCTATTATCTAGCCACATCCCTAAAAGTCTTATTTTTGATACCTGTTCTTGCTGTTGATTATATAACTTTAACTTCAGATTTGTTTCTTTACTTTTTTTTGTAAACAGGACCACTTGTGTAGGGGCAGGCGCATCTCATCACATAATGTTTGACAGGTCACTGAGCCAGTGACAGCAAAAAGAGTGCAATAACACCACCAACGATTAATAGATGTTCATATATATCATGCAGCCACTGGCTAAATTCTCCATCAGTCAAACTACTCGAAGTAGGAAGTACTGTGACAGATCAATAGCAATGACAGCATATGCAGAAGGTCAAAACACTCGACTGCTTTTAGATTTTAGTAACTATAACTTTGACTTTTTATTCAGTTTGTTGTCTCATTTCATCTGTAACACTGTAAGCTGTCATCGACTTTTTCATGTGTAAGTAACATGGTAAAACATGGTAAAGGAGGTCTCCGGCAGACACGGTGACATGAACAAATGAATAATCATCCATAATTCAACACTATTGTATTGGTGGACTAAATGTGCTTTAATATGATGTTTTTCTGTGGACTCTTACCTTTCAAAATAAACCGTGATGTACAGCTGTAACAACTACTTTTTCGAAGTTACATTAAAGAAATTAAGAGACCACAAAAGAAACTTTCAGAGAGTCATGTGTATTTAGAAAAAAATGTATATGACTACAGAAATAAATAATTCTGGAACACACCAGGGATATGACATGATCAGCAGAGTTAAAGAGTTAAAGATTTGTAAGAGGCTTAATTATCATATGCATTTGTTTATGTGACAAAACATGCTTTTTGACTCAAGAAGGTCCATACTAACTACAAAGACAGATACTGATAAGATCAGGGCCTGTTGTGTGGACTTTGGGGGTTTTATGGTGTGCTCACATGTTGATTGGTCAGTTTGAATGTCTTTAGTCACATGGTCAAGAAATATACAAAATAGTCGGTAAACTCGAGCTCTGTCTCTTTTCCTGCCCTCTCTTTTCCTGGCCTGCTTCTCTCTTGCTCTGCTCCTCTCCTCTGGAGTCTATCTTCTCTGACTCTACTGCAATCAGGCTTTTGGGCCTGCTCTCTTTGTCTCTCTCTCTCCCTCCCTCTGTGTCTCCTTTTACCTCTGGTAACTTTAATTTTACATTTAAGCTGGGTACAATTTATACCATACGTTTTATCATTTCATATTTTATCATTTTATACAGTATTTTGTTATTAATTCAGTTGTAACCATAGAGAATTATTGTCATTAAATCATCTCATTTTCAGGTATTTGTGAATTACTTTTGATTTAACATCAACATTTAATTGTTCCATATTGCAATACAATACAATCACATAATATCAACCCTCTCCCACATTTATAGCTATTAATACTCCCCTTATTTCTGTTTTTGGTATAAGAGTGCAGAAGAATGGTTTGACTAGAAATGTTCAGTTTTTTACCATCATGCTGATCACTTTTAAGTCACTCGGCAGAACTACAGTTCGAACCGCTGGGGTTTAAAGACCGTTCTTACAGATTAAAGATCTCTTATGAATAGATATGAGCATTTGATAACAGTCTTTCCAAATTAAACCAGTTTTTAGAGCAAGCAAAAAAAGATACCGTCAGTCCTTAAGTGAAACACATGAAACATCGGTTTCAGCAAAACAGTTCATCAAGGGTTGGCCATGGAATCAGAGGGTAAGTGGATTAAAGAAAGTCTGCAGATATGAAGATGGATTGTCCCTTTTTTGTCCAGGTCCTGTTTTGAGGTCTTAAAGTGCATACAAAAACCCTTTGCATATAAACAAACATACAATCAACACCACACAAAACACATATACAAAACTGAAATATATACAAATAACAGGCTGTAAGAATTGAAATATTACAAATATTCTGATATCTTTGACAATTCAAAACATGAGCTGAAGACAGGGCCAATGGACTCCACAACCCACCAGGGGGGAATGCGTGAAAAACCAGTTCCTGCTGCATTTGCATCTGACTATGCTGAGACTCAGCTTCATCCCCCCAACTCACGCATATGGTCATTTCAATGTTTGAATGTTTTAGATTAACCAAACTGACTTTAACTATCATGTTTGATATCATTTGAAATGTCTCAGTGCGATTGGTACAATGGTCTCATTCTCTCAGAAATAGATATAATCAACACAATAAATATATAACTTCAGGCATCTTTTGAACCACTGTGAAGGGTGTGACTTTTTACACACACACCCCCTTCCTTGAGGGAATTCTTGGATTATTTAAGGCAAGGTTTGAGGAAAAACTCAGCGCGATTCTGCCTACCCAGATCAGCCCATAACATGGAGCTTAGGCTCCATGTTATGTAAAATTCACACGTTATGTATATTTCAAAGTCAGGAATGCATCTTTTTCATCTTGGATTTATCTTTGATAATTTGATGTTTTGTATTAATCGTTTATGAATTGACTGATTGAATTGGCATAATACATTTACCTGACTAATAAATTGTTATGTTTTGAATTATTCAAACCTCGTGTTATCACTGATAAATGTTGTTGTCCATAGCACTACAAGCCACTGTACAGGTTAGTAACGGACTAAAACATGTTAGACGGAGCAGCGTGGCACGCTAAACAATGTTGTTAGAGATCCGACTAGCAAATTGGCATTATTTCATGTATACGTAGACTGCAAAAGACCAACTATTTAGAACAACAAAATATTGTTGAAACTACTTTAAATGTGGATATTTAGGCCTTCATCTACAAATTTATAATCCTGTGCGATTATTATTAAAATACTTTGTCTTGATTAAGTAGATAACAGATCTATGGGGACCACATAAAAATCTCCTAAATTAAGTAAGTAGGGTTCTGCCTTTCTAGGAAAGTGGTTAATCGCCTCTGTTTAATGACCAAGACTGACAAGCTTGTATTAAGAGATTGTATACCCGGCCGGTGCAAGACTCGAGATGCTATCGGAATCTGAGTAAATGAGAATAAGGTATAATAACAAATCAAAAGAATATTCAATCATAATCTAAAATAATGTGAAAGGAAACAAAATAATCTTCTCAATGTTTTATAATTGGAGTCAGATAAAACGAGGATAAACATATTAATATTCTAAACCATCTTATACTAAAATTGGAGTCAAATATGAGTTAAGTTTAATATAAATCAACATTGTGCACTGGAAAGACCGAACATGCACCATTGGATACCGTCATTGGACCAACTGGCTGGACCCTACAAGGCCTACTTCCATCTGAGTTTAAGAACAAAAATGATCCTCAAATGAGAGCACCAACAACAGACAGCAAAGTGAAAAAGCCATTCCATGTGCTGAGCACAATACTTCCTGTCTATTGCTTCTTCTCTACCTCCATTTACGCAGGTTGAGGACTCGATACCTAGATTGCCCCCTAATGGTTGAGCTAGTTACTACAGGTAGAAACATACTCAAATAGTGACAGGAAAAACTGTTACACAGCAATGAACGTGTGTGTGCAGGGCCGGCGCGTCCATAGAGGTTATGTCCGCAGCACCTCCCTCACCACCCGCGTCCTCAGATATATTTGCGCATAGACGCAAGAATAGAGAGGGCGGCGTCAGCGACACCTCCATCAGCACCCGCATGTCCTCAGTTATATCCGCGCATAGGGCGGCAGAATAGAGGTGTCCGTGACACCTCCCTCCCTCCCTCAGCACCCGTGCATCCTCAGTTATATCCGCGCATAGGGCGGCAGAATAGAGGTCCGCAACACCTCACTTCATTTTCAGAACCGGTCACTTTCGTTTTCACATTGGGGTTGAGGGCGGCGTGATTGTCCTCTGCCTAGAGCGGCAGTTCAGCTTGCTCCGGCCCTTGTGTGTGTGTGTGCTGTTACTACGATGATATGTACTCCATATCTAATAGGCTTTTTCTGTACAGCTAACACAAATTTAGCAAATACATTCTTTATAAGCTTCCAATTGAAACAAAACTAGCTGCAATGGCTGCTTGAGGGTTGTATCTTTAAACTGATGTCCAGTTTGTCATGTATTCTTGCTGGTGTAATTTATTCATAAACATTGACATGTTGAAAAACACCCCAGTACGTCCGCGTCATGGTGCTGGCCAAGAGGTTTGACAGAGTGTGTCTGCTTCCCGAACTGTGCTACGAAGGCTGATCCAGAGTTTAGGTGCCAGATATGAGTAACATCTACCACCTACAGTTAATTTTGATATTCTGGAAATAATCAGTTGTCTAGAATGAATTGAGCGTAGAGGACGTGCAGGGCTATAATACACCAGGAGCTCCCTCAAATACACTGTAAAAATAATACCCTATATCTACTCAATAAAATAGAGATAACAGATTAATAGCAATTAATTATTTACATTAGCTTATTTAAAGTTAGTCATTTAAAATGAGTAACTACAAACTGTAGTTTAGTAATTTGCAGATATTAAATAAAAATATTAATTTAATTGAACAGAAAAACCCACAAAATGTCAATAAAAACTACTCAATGCTTTTATTTAACTTTAACAAATTTTGTGGAGCCTGTTTATCAGCTCTAAATATAATATGCTATCTACACAATAATATTAAGGTAACAGATTACAAGCAATGTTATTAATTAAATTCAACAAGTATGGATTGAGTAAAAAATTATAAAATTTAGCTCAAATTAGTGTGGAGCCACAAAACAGATTAACAACAATCTCATATTAGACAATACGTCATATATTCATTCATTCATTTTCTTGTCAGCTTAGTCCCTTTATTAATCCAGGGTCGCCACAGCGGAATGAACCGCCAACTTATCCAGTAAGTTTTTACGCAGCGGATGCCCTTCCAGCCGCAACCCATCTCTGGGAAACATCTACACACACAATCACACACACACTCATACACTAAGAACAATTTAGCCTACCCAATTCACCTGTACCGCATGTCTATGGACTGTGTGGGAACTGGAGCACCGGGAGGAAACCCACGCGAACGCAGGGAGAACATGCAAACTCCACACAGAAACGCCAACTGAGCCGAGGTTCATACCAGCGACCTTTTTACTGTGAGGCGACAGCACTACCTACTGCACCACTGCCTCGCCCACAGTACGTCATATAATACACACTAAAAAGTGTACAATTAAACACAGATAATCTTAACAATGTCTTCGATGTTTTTTAAACAGCATAGTTTCAAACAACTGGACATCAAACAAAAAACAATATTGTTTAAAAACAATAAACTTAAAGAATTGGGCATTTCAACACTTAATTTACCAATAAATCTGTTTGGATGAGACCACGACAACTTCACAACGCGGGCATTCTGCATTGCCTGGTGAAGGGAGCCAGGCGTTGTTTGCGAGTCGAGTCGGCTCGGTTCTAGGAGTCAGCTCCCTTCAGTGAATTATAAGAGGCAGATTCAATCCGAAACTGATTGCCTTTTTTGTATAATAATGTAAAATAAAACAACATGATTGATTAAATTTCATTTTGCTTAGCCACACGCATTTTAAGGTACTAGATGTGGTGCACTAAATGCATGTTGATTATAATATTAGCTTATAAGTATAAGCTTTTAAACACGTGTGATCTGATGCCCCAACAAACAGTTCAATCCAAAAACGATAAAATCTGATTCAATCTAACACAAGTACTGAGCAGAACCAGTGCAAATTGTATCATGAAATAAAGTTTTAACAGATGTTTGTGCGAGAGTGCTGGGGAGCTAAGCCGGCTTGGTAGGTAGTCAATAAAATGTTTTAATGTATACAATATTTAATAGGGAGCCAATGCAGTAATTGTTAGACTTGTTCAAATCTTTATTTGAGCTGAGGTTGAACATTCAATGTGGGAAGGTTGAACACTGCATACATGCTGCAATATTTTTTAAACAACTTTTACTCGTACACTCTAAAAACTAAATTGTATTGTAATTAAAGACATGCAAGAGATATATTAAATGTTTGATGCACACAATCACTTTTTAAACTAATCAACTGTAAAGATATCCCAAAAACACAGCAGTAAGAAGTTCACAAACCACCAGAAAAACAAGAAGTCACTGCACAAGACTTGTTTACTTTAATCTTTTAAGTGTTCAGTATGCACAAGTCACAATATTGAACTGTTATTTTTAGTTTCCAGTTGACTGAAATTTCACTCAACTGTCTTTGTTAAATGTTTTAAACCACTTTCCAGTAGAGAATAACATTTGAATGTGTTAACTTACAGAATTTTTAATTATACAGTTGAAATAAACACATTAAATTATATAAAAAAACAGTCCAATAAAGCATTTATTATATGCATATATATATATTTATTATATGCATATATTTTTTAACAAACATATACAAGTCTTTTATTCTCAGTAGTTAGTGCAGATGAAGTTGAGTCTGTGAGATTCAGGAAGGCTGATCCAGGTCTGATTTCCTCCAGACTGAACTGCTCCTTTTCTGTTCTCCAGTTTGCAGTTTTCCGGTGTGCTGCCGTTCCCTGGAGCCCAGTTCTGATAGCACACCATGTCTCCACTCAGCCAGAGCCACATGTTCATGCTGCAGTAGTTGTGTTAACCCAACCACACCGCCTCAGTAGATGCCAGTTTAACCACGTTCATCACACGACGCTGCATCTCCACTGACTGAACCGAGACCAGATCCACATGATTCTGTCTGCAGTATCTCAGAGCTTCAGACCACGACAGATTCTGCTGGATCACAATCAGTTTATCTGGACACAAAACAAAGCAGAAACTAGAGAGAGACTGATCAACAACAACATGCAGAACAAACACTGTGGAGGAATTTGTCATGTCAGACATGTAGAGTCAACTTTAACACTTTCACTGCCATTGACAATATTGTACGGGAAGCCCTAATGCAGTTACAGGACTTCAGAGTCTCTTGGAAGTGAAAAATAAATCAGAGAAAGTGAAAGTCAGGTTGCGTGTAAAAATTAGTTATACAAGCTTCCTTTGGCTTATTTACAGCTTCATCAGTTACCACAGTGAAATGATCCACCCTGTTGATTTGCATGAGGTTAGAAATGTGAAAGAGTTTACACACACACATGCACATGCTCACTAAAACACATTTATGCATGTGTATTATACTTCTTAAAAATGTACTCCCTTTTCTTAGTTTTTGTCAGAAAATGTTGCATTTTTGATTAAACTACCTGCATTCAATTGGGGGAATTTTTTTTTTTTTTAAACAGACTCTTGGTGCTTTATTGTTATATATGATCGTATATTCCTATGAGAAAAATTCCAGAGAAAAAAAACTCATCATAAATGCTGGCAATCTTTTTAAAAACACTGGCATGGAAAGAGTCAAGAGATCTGGAGCTGATGATGGATTGAGTGTGTTTGGGGATCTGCTCACCTTCATGACACACAAAAGAAAACTGACGGTCACAAGAGAGGTCTGCCCAATGGCCCTGAGTGTTCTCTAATAGCACTGTACAGTTTTCATTCCCTCCGTAATTATTTGGGTCTCCAGTATTCCAGTAACTGAATGAATAGTTGCTCTGATCTGACCACTGCCATGAGTCTCTGAACAGACCGATCCAGACTGCAGATCCAGATGAGTTTCTGTCATTAATGAACTTCTCCAGCTGTTGATTCTCATTCTGGTTCTTCACAGTGACCAGATCAATGTGATTCTGTCTGCAGTAACTCTGAGCAGCTCTCCAGTTCATCTTCTGATTGACAAACACCAGTCCTCTGCTGGCTTAAATTAAAAATTAAACAAATGAATGATACCATGATTCATCCCTACTATGCTTTATAGTTAAAATGTGAACAGGAACAACGATGAAATCATCATGTCTGTTACTAAAACAATGGGTTGATATAGTCAACAATATTTCTATAAGATACAAAGTGGAATTGACTTGAAAAGTTGCATTTACACTTAATTTACAAAAATTATACGCTCATATTTACATCTCCTTTGAAATCTGTGTTAAATGACAGTTTTTTATAAGCGTTTGTACTCACTGTTGTAGCATACGAAGAAACAGGAGTCACTACATGCTCCATCATACCACTCTCCATTTCTCATAAAAGCACACTCATCTCTGCCATCTGGTTGTTGATTTGCCCAGTTCAAAAAGAGTGCAGGATCACCTGAAGACCACTGCCATTTCCTCTGCAGACCAATCCAGAGACGTACATTATTCACACTCTTCATCAGCTGAATTGTGTCATTCATGTTGTCAACAGTGGCCAGATCTGTGTATTTCTCTCTGCAGTATCTCTGAGCTTCAGTCCAGGTCTTCTCATTTATAAAGTGATACTGACGCTGAACACATTCAGATATGGAGCAGAGAGCTGTGAAAGAGACACTTTGCTTTAATGCTATTCAGAACAGAGTCAAACCTAATGAAACTATAAACCATAAATAAAACTACAAACACACTCACCAATGAGGAGAAGAGGGAAATATAGAGTTTGAGCCATTTCTGAGGAAGAAACACATTGAGATGAAAAATAACTCTGATATTCATTTCTAAGTAAAACATGACTGTGCATTAAAAATCATCAGAAAAAAAAATCACAATCATGAGTGTAATTGTAAAATTTCTGAATATTTTTGATTCAAGAAAGATTGTCTGTTGATCTTACTTCAGAGCTGGTGTGTTTCTGTCCTCAGTCTGATGTTTCTGTCTGCAGCGTCAGACCATGTGATTATTCTATATCTGCTATAATCCATTATTCAGCTCGTCACATCATTTGCTTATTACTCAAACAAAGGCCTTGTTCAGTTTTTTCCACATTCAGCTGCATTTGCATATTGTTTCTGTATTTCCTTGGAAATATACTAATTTGAATGAAATAGGAAGTCCAGTGTCTGTTTTTTTATTATAATATTAGATAACCTTTTAAAATCCAAACTATTTTAAGTAATAAACAAGTCAACCTACTCATTTGGCAATTTAAATGTTTGAAATAACATCATCAACAGGTGATTTGGTGTAAAATATTTCTACACACTGTAAAGAAATCATATAAATATTTATGTTAGTTAATAATATTACTGAAATTAATTGAAAACTGAATAAATATAGATTTACACACACACACACACACACACACACACACACACACACACACACACACCAGTGAATAAACAGAATCAATGAAAATCTAAATGCTAAAAATCTGCAGAAATCAGCACACGCAGATTCTGTGTGGGCCTAGTTAAAAGCCATTATACTTATATATAAGGTGATAATTTAGATTAGGGCTGCACAATTAATCAAAAAAGATCAGGATCTCGATTCGACCATACACACAATCTTAATTCAGCTTTTCTACGATTCAGCCAATTATATTTCAAGGTCAGGGGAGAAGGGTAAAGGCAGACGCACAAGTCTTCACAGCAACATAGACACCTTCAAATGGTGTTAAAAGTGTCACATACTGTATTCATAAGGTATAATTCACCCAGAAATGGCATTTCTGTCTTCAAGTAATGATGTATTCTCAGCCGCAAAATCACATGTAAGCTGACCCCCAGCTGTTTGTTTACTTCTAAGAACGCGCACGTGCACTCATAACGCCTACTTCAGTGAACAGAAGCTGCAAAGGCTGTGAATAACAGGTAATGAAGTTGTAAATAACGTTCAGTTTGATGCACAGAGTGATCATTTGAGGGCCGAGCAGGACGTTTGATTTGCATGTGTGTGTTTTCTCACAGTGATGGCAGCCATGAGCCGCACTCAGAAGTGAAAGCGAAACCTGTGCACATCATTTAAATGATCATATCACATTTGATATGTTTTTTCTTTCATAGCGAACACAAAGTGTTGTGCATGAAAATAAATGTTTACTGTGTCAGTATAATAATCCTAGCCTATATATAATGTTGAAAATAATGCAAGAAGAAATCTGATAATTACAAAATTGTTCCATTTTGCTCAGCCACACGCATTTTGTGGTACTAGATATAGTACACTAAATGCATGTTGATTATAATATAAGCTTATAAGCTTTTGAACATGTGTGATCCGATGCCCCAAGAAACAGTTCAATCCAAAAACGACAAAATCTGATTCAATCTAACACGAGTACTGAACAGAACCAGTGCAAATTGTATCATGAAATAAAGTTTTAACAGTTGTTTGTGCGAGAGTGCTGTGGAGCTAAGCCGGCTTGGTAGGTAGTCAATAAAATGTTTTAATGTATACAATATTTAATAGGGAGCCAATGCAGTAATTGTTAGACTTGTTCAAATCTTTATTTGAGCTGAGGTTGAACATTCAATGTGGGAAGGTTGAACACTGCATACATGCTGCAATATTTTTTAAACAACTTTTACTCGTACACTCTAAAAACTAAATTGTATTGTAATTAAAGACATGCAAGAGATATATTAAATGTTTGATGCACACAATCAATTTTTAAACTAATCAACTGTAAAGATATGCCAAAAACACAGCAGTGAGAAGTTCACAAACCACCAGAAAAACAAGAAATCACTGCACAAGACTTGTTTACTTTAATCTTTTAAGTGTTCAGTATGCACACGTCACAATATCGAACTGTTATTTTTAGTTTCCAATTGACTGAAATTTTACTCAACTGTCTTTGTTAAATGTTTTAAACCACTTTCAAGTAGAGAATAACATTTGAATGTGTTAACTTACAGACTTTTTAATTATACAGTTGAAATAAACACAATTTACTATAAAAACAGCATAAGAGCATTGATTATTTTAAACAAACATATAAAAATCTTTCACTCTCAGTAGTTAGTGCAGATGAAGTTGAGTCTGTGAGATTCAGGAAGGCTGATCCAGGTCTGATCTCCTCCAGACTGAACTGCTCCTTTTCTGTTCTCCAGTTTGCAGTTTTCCGGTGTGCTGCCGTTCCCTGGAGCCCAGTTCTGATAGCACACCATGTCTCCACTCAGCCAGAGCCACATGTTCATGCTGCAGTAGTTGTGTAAACCCAACCACACCGCCTCAGTAGACGCCAATTTAACCATGTTCATCACACGACGCTGCATCTCCACTGACTGAACCGAGACCAGATCCACATGATTCTGTCTGCAGTATTTCAGAGCTTCAGACCACGACAGATTCTGCTGGATCACAATCAGTTTATCTGGACACAAAACAAAGCAGAAACTAGAGAGAGACTGATCAACAACAACATGCAGAACAAACACTGTGGAGAAATCTGACATGTCAGACATGTAGAGTCAACTTTAACACTTTCACTGCCATTGACAATATTGTACGGGACGCCCTAATGCAGTTACAGGACTTCAGAGTCTCTTGGAAGTGAAAAATAAATTAGAGAAAGTGAAAGTCAGGTTGCATGTAAAAATTAGTTATACAAGCTTCCTTTGGCTTATTTACAGCTTCATCAGAGCTAACCACAGTGAAATGATCCACCCTGTTGATTTGCATGAGGTTAGAAATGTGAAAGAGTTTACACACACACATGCACATGCTCACTAAAACACATTTATGCGTGTGTATTATACTTTTTGAAAATGTACTCCCTTTTCTTAGTTTTTGTCAGAAAATGTTGCATTTTTGATTAAACTACCTGCATTCATTTGGGGGAAACATTTTTTTTTTTTTTTAAACAGACTCTTGGTGCTTTATTGTTATATATGATCGTATATTCCTTTCAGAAAAATTCCAGAGGAAAAAGGAAAACTGAAAAGGAAAAGGAAAACTGACGGTCGCAAGAGAGGTCTCCCCAGTGTCCCCGAGTGTTCTCTATTAGCACTGTACAGTTTTCATTATTTGCATAATTATTTGGTTCACCTGGATTCCAGTAACTGAATGAATAGTTGCTCTGATCTGACCACTGCCATGAGTCTCTGAACAGACCGATCCAGACTTCAGATTCAGATGTATGACTGTCATTAATGAACTTCTCCAGCTGTTGACTCTCATTCTGGTTCCTCACACTGACCAGATCAGTGTGATTCTGTCTGCAGTAACTCTGAGCAGCTGTCCAGTTCATCGTCTGATTGACAAACACCAGTCCTCTGCTCACTTGAATAAAAAAAATAATAATGATACCATGATTCAGCCCTTCTATGCTTAGGTTAAAATGTGAACAGGAACAGCAACGAAATCATCATGCATGTCTGTGTTACTAAAATATATATTACACACACACACACACACACACACAACAGAACATCTGTCATAAATATGAATCAATATATTGTGCTATTAAAGATAACAAATAATTCAAAAGGAGTAGCTGGTTTATATAATGAAAAATACAAAGTGGATTTGACTTGTAGTTACATTTACACTTAATTTACACAAGTTTTACAGTCATATTTATATCCGAATAAACCTTTGTTAAATGACAGTTTTTTTTATAAGCATTTGTACTCACTGTTGTAGCATACGAAGAACAAGGTGTAACTACAATTCCAATCATGCCACTCTCCATTTCTCATAAAAGCACACTCATCTTTGCCATCTGGTTGTTGATTTGCCCAGTTCAAAAAGAGTGCAGGACCACCTGAAGACCACTGCCATTTCCTCTGCAGACCAATCCAGAGATGTACATCACTCACACTCTTCATCAGCTGGATCGTATCATTCATGTTGTCAACAGTGGCCAGATCTGTGTATTTCTCTCTGCAGTATCTCTGAGCTTCAGTCCAGGTCTTGTTCTCATTTATAAAGTGATACTGACGCTGAACACATTCAGATATGGAGCAGAGAGCTGTGAAAGAGACACTTTGCTTTAATGCTTTTCAGAACAGAGTCAAACCTAATGAAACTATAAACCATCAATAAAACTACAAACACACTCACCAATGAGGAGAAGAGGGAAATATAGAGATTGAGCCATTTCTGAGGAAGAAACACATTGAGATGAAAAATAACTCTGATATTCATTTCTAAGTAAAACATGACTGTGCATTAAAAATCATCAGAAAAAAAAAATCACAATCATGAGTGTAATTGTAATATTTCTGAATATTTTTGATTCAAGAATGATTGTCTGTTGATCTTACTTCAGAGCTGGTGTGTTTCTGTCCTCAGTCTGATGTTTCTGTCTGCAGATTCAGACTGTGATTATTCTATATCTGCTCTCATCCATTATTCAGCTCGTCACATCATTTGCTTATTACTCAAAAAAGGCCTTGTTCAGTTTTTTTCCACATTCAGCTGCATTTGCATATTGTTTCTGTACTTCCTTGAAAATATACTAATTTGAATGAAATAGTAAGTCCAGTGTCTGTTTTTTATTATAATATTAGATGACCTTTTAAAATGCAAACTATTTTAAGTAATAAACAAGTCAACCTACTCGTATGACGATTTAAATGTTTGAAATAACATCATTAACAGGTGATTTGGTGTGACATTTTTCTTTTTTTATGAAAATGTACGTTACTGCAAAGATTTTGAGGTAATTCAAATTAATCAGTTAAAAGTAAAGACAGAATCTGCAGACACTTTCTGCGCAGAATATTGTTGAAAATCTGTGGATTTATGCAAATGATTTTGGGAGTATCATAACTAAAACCTTAATATTTTTTAAAAAAGTGATACCTTATTAACTTTCATTTAAAGTTTACAATGCAAATCCAATTAAATCCATTTTACTCGGTAAACAAAGCAAATCTCTCAAATAATATTTGCTACTAAAAGACAGAAAATATTATTCTACACACTGTAAAGAAATCATATAAATATTTATGTTAGTTAATAATATTACTGAAATTAATTGAAAACTGAATAAATATAGATTTACATACACACACACACACACACACACACCAGTAAATAAACAGAATCAATGAAAATCTAAATGCTAAAAATCTGCAGATATCAGCACACGCAGATTCTGTGTGGGCCTAGTTAAAAGCCATTATACTTATATATAAGGTGATAATTTAGATTAGGGCTGCACAATTAATCAAAAAAGATCAGGATCTCGATTCGACCATACACACAATCTTAATTCAGCTTTTCTACGATTCAGCCAATTATATTTCAAGGTCAGGGGAGAAGGGTAAAGGCAGACGCACAAGTCTTCACAGCAACATAGACACCTTCAAATGGTGTTAAAAGTGTCACATACTGTATTCATAAGGTATAATTCACCCAGAAATGGCATTTCTGTCTTCAAGTAATGATGTATTCTCAGCCGCAAAATCACATGTAAGCTGACCCCCAGCTGTTTGTTTACTTCTAAGAACGCGCACGTGCACTCATAACGCCTACTTCAGTTAACAGAAGCTGCAAAGGCTGTGAATAACAGGTAATGAAGTTGTAAATAACGTTCAGTTTGATGAACAGGGTGATCATTTGAGAGCCGTGCAGGAGGTTTGATTTGCATGTGTGTGTGTTTTCTCACAGTTATGGCAGCCATGAGCCGCACTCGGAAGTAAAAGTGAACCGGTGTGCACATCATTTAAATGATCATATCACATTGGACAGTTATGATTAAGACAAGCAGTGCATGAAAATAAATGTTTACTGTGTCAGTATAATAACCCTAGCCTATATATAATGTTGAATATGATGCAAGAAGAAATCTGATAATGACAAAATTCAAATTTTACCAGTGAAAACAAATGATTAATAATGTTGTCAATAACAGATGTAAGCACATGTCCTAAACATAATAAATCAACTTTATAATTATGAATATTTTTATTCTGATGTGGTCATTTTACTGTAAATTAACAAACAGGATATCTTGAAAGTCTGTTCAAGTCCACCATAATTACTGTACAAAATGTTGGATTTTAAGCAACAGTAGAGCAACACACAGGCCTAATATTATTAGTGTTGTTTTACCATATGTTTGAGAATTAACAATAATAATAGGCTAATCATATTAACCTTTATTTTACATCTACAGAATCGTGAGAAAATCCTGATCATGGTTTTAAGCAAAATAAATCATGATTTACATTTTTGCCAGAATCATGCAGCCTACGGTTATCTTGTCCTCAATTTAACAAAAAAAAAAAAAAGAAATCAGCAAATCTGCAGGTCTGACTTTTTCTGACTTTGCTTCCATTTTTCAAGCTAGCTAATAAGAATACTTCATATGGATAAGCCTAGTGTACAACATATTGGACCTGCTGATTTCTGGCAATCACTGACTTAAAACAAAATATAACATGATGTATTCTTTATGCACGAGCAAGCATTTGGGTGGTCTACTTGAAGAATATTAATTTACAGTTACATCCTCTGACTAAGACCCAGAGGTTGTGTCCCTGAGCATATGTAGATGGCCAGCATAATACTCTAATGGTGCTTTCACACTAGCACTTTTGGTCTGCACCCGGGTTCATTTGATGTCAGAGTTCGGTACGTCGGGTGAGCACCCAATAACCATACACGGGTCCGCCTGAAAGAGGTGGTCTGGGTTAGGGTTCACGTGAACTCTAATTCACTTCTGATGAGAATGCAATCGTACCAGGTAACGGATGTGAACCGCCAGCTGTACAACAAACTATCGTTTTCATAACATTCATTCATGTGTGTGTGTGTGTGTGTGTATCATGTATTGTACCTTGGTGACAAGCGGGACTGAGCCAGGGCAAACACAGTGATAATGTCTGCTTGTCTTCTCCAAGAACAGTTTCTGCAGATGCTGCGTGATGTTCTGAACATTTATAATATATTTTTGCTGCAGACTGATGCGAGTCGCTTTCCGTATGTCCAAAACCAAATGATTCAGTAAAAGCAGAACAACCGCGATGTGTGTACATCTTTCCATTTTGGGGCTGTTTTCGTGTCCATCAGTTAGCAATAGCCGTACACACAACGGCAACTCGATGCAAGTGTAGCAGGTTTCAGAAGAAATAAAGACAGCATGAACACAAACCAACCGAGAAGGTTGCAAGGGGGGACAATCGAACTTGGGTGGGTCAAGGCAAATGGACCAAGTGTGAAAGCACCCAAAGTGACTCCAGGTAAACGATGAACAATTAAATGAAAGGATGTGATGCTATAAATGGTCAATTATATACATTTGTTCATTATAGATGAGTGTAATCCATTACTAATTAGAAACAAGGTCTACATTTAATGATCACATGGAATTGGAAGCAGATTACATTTGGAAATGGAAACATTAAATTCATTCATTCAGTTGCTTCGGCTTAGTTCCTTTATTCATCTGGGGGAGCCCCAACGAAATGAACTGCCAACTTATCCAGTATATGTTTTACGCAGCAAATTTCCTTTTAGCTGCAACCCAGTACTGGGAAAAATCATTATACACTGATTTATACTCATACCCTACAGCCAATTTAATTCATCCAATTAACCTATAGCGCATGTGATTGGACTGTGGGGGAAACTGAAGCACCCGGAGAAAACTCACAAAAACACTGGGAGAACATGCAAACTCCACAGAGAAATGCCAACTAGCCCAGCCGAGACTTGAACCAGCAACCTTCTTGCTGTGAGGCAACAGTGCTAACCACTGAGCCACCGTGTCACCTTTACGGTAAATTCTAATAAATAAAATCTTCATAGACTGCGCACAACATGTCTGAAGAGCGAGAAGGGGTCCGAGGGTGAGAAGGGTGCGAGACTTATTTGAGGAGAGAGGGAGACGCGCAATTTCCGGGAGATTGTCACTCGTTTGTGGGCATTATGAGTCACACAAATGCACATGTAACGGGCCAGCTAGTAAGTGCTGTGCAGGTACACCTCACTCCTCTGACCTCTAAAGGTGCTCTAGCGATGGATGCTGGAGGCCATGGTCTTTGGCCTCCTTGTTAGAGCATTCGACTCTCATGCGGAAGGTCGCCGGTTCGATTCCAGTGTGTGGTCACATGATGTGTGCTTTCAGCTCCTAAGTGTGTATTTTTTGCGAGCAGGTTTGCGACGGGGGTGAGGCGGAGATCAGCGATGCTGGCTCAGCATCGTGTTGTATTTTCATGTTGTTTATTTATATATACTTGATACAACCTTTAAAGATCTTTACTGTTTACCATTTGTATGTTGTTTGCTTCCTGTCTTTAACCTTATATGATATTGCACTACTGTGATTGTTTGCCTCCTGTTTTGAACTCTCTCCTTTAATTTGTTTGTCTGTCTCAGCTGTTTTTATCTCTGCCTGTTAACCATAATATCACAGATATTGTGTACAGTTCCCTTGAACCGGGCCGAAGCACACTTGACCCCACTCCTGTCTCCCGCAATGCCCCGCACTCACATCGTATTTTTGCTTGAGCATGCTTACGTCATCGATGATGCACTGTTCAGTAAGAAGCGCTCTCGCTTAGCACAGTGGAGATTTCTTTAGTTATATCGTTTAAGTTGTTTGATATGCGGTGACACGCAGTCAGATATTTGGCTGAACAGATCCGCCACTTTTGACGCTCATAAACAATCATAAAGTCCTCGTGCTGCAGGAATTAGGAGGTTTGCTGAAGGTGCAGCTGTTGTGCAGTAAGGGGTATAAGTCTTTAATAAACTACAACAGTTAGCATTCATTGAACAGTAAGAATGATTAATAAATCCATATCAAACAGTCTCTTAAAAGTCACGTCTCATCTTCAGCTTTAGGCTCAGGTGCACTTTGCACTCACTAAGCACAAATGAACCACGCCCAGGGCCGGAGCAAGCTGAACTGCCGCTCTAGGCAGAGAACAATCACGCCGCCCTCAACCCCAATGTGAAAACGAATGTGACCGATTATGAAAATGAAGTGAGGTGTTGCGGACCTCTATTCTGCCGCCCTATGCACGGATATAACTGAGGATGCGCGGGTGCTGAGGGAGGGAGGTGTCGCGGACACCGCGCTCTCTAGTCTGCCGCCCTATGTGTTGATATAACCAAGGACGCGCGGGTGTCGCGGACCTCTATTCTGCAACCCTATGCGCGGATATAACTGAGGACACGCGGGTGCTGATGGAGGTGTTGCTGACGCCGCCCTCTCTATGCGTTTATGCGCGAATATATCTGAGGACGTGGATGGTGAGGGAGGTGCCGCGGACATAACTGAGGACGCGGGTGGTAAGGGAGGTGTCGCGGATGCCGCCCTCTCTATACTGCCGCCTAGGTCGCCTCTATAGACGCGCCGGCCCTGACCACGCCCTGGCACACTTCTTCCAACCGGGCCTGGGCCGGCCAAATGAATCGTGCCTGAGCCCAATTCAGAGTACTCACACTTCTCAAAAGATCTGGGAAACGGGCCTGAGCAAGGATCGGATAGCATAGTGTGAGTACACCCTATGACTTTTATTTAGGTAAGTTTGTAATCGCGCATCAACACACACAAACAGTTTCCACTATATACACAATTTAGGTCGCTTTCACACCGGACTTTTGTTTTGGAACCTGGCACATTCCACCAGTTAGTGAGGTTCTTTTAGCATATGTGAATCCAGCAATCGTGCTCGGATTCGGGCCAAAACAATCAGTTCAAGATCGCCTGAATGAGGTGGTCTCAGCTCGATTGAAATGAACTCTGGAGCAGACAGGTTACAGTGAGAAAGCAATACAATCCGAGCCCAGCTTTATCACAGTGTATTATGAATATGTAATAGGCATACGGCTATATTAAGAGAGAGAATTATGAGTAGGGCAGGATGTTATCAATTTTACTGGTAAATGTCATTTCATGTAAAATACGAAAGTGAAAGCATGTTAACTATTAACGAGAGCTGTTTATCCGTTAGGAAAATCTACTGAACAGCAATCTTGGTTTATCTGTTACTTCACTCTATAATGTAAAGCTTGATATTCATAAGCCAACTGCTGTGTATGAGAAAGTCATCCCTCTCATTTATATCTCTTCATGATGTCTGTCACCGTTCAAAATGAAAGTGCAGCTTTTCACCTATATTGTCTTATTGCTTATCGTCATAAATTAAAATGAGGACGTATGACAGCTGAGTGGGACTCAAATAAACCATGAAGCTCTGACCAATGTGAGGAGAGTTTACTCACACGTGACTTGTTTGAGCTATTTTGGTCCATTTAGAAACTTTGCCGTGTGAAAGTGAACCCCACCAAGAACAAAGATCAACATTGTAACAATTTTAATCGCTGTTTCGGAACAGAGAATCAATTTACGGGTGTGAGAGCACTCTTAGATACTGACTGAAAAACATCAGTTGTGCTGTTAGTGTGGATACTTGACCATTTTGAGGACTAAAAATGCTCTATTTATTTCTGCAAAATCCTTTTTGCTGTTTGTCTATTTTTTTATTACTTATGTAGTCTGAGTTAGCTCAATATTTCATTATTTGATTTAACATTTAAAATAAAATCACACCAGTTTTTGTTGCAAACATAATACGTGATTTTTCATGATAAAAACCCAATAAATAAATAATACTGTCCTATTTACATTCTGAGTCACCTCCAAACAGTCAAACCTGTATCTTCTTCTTTTTCTTGTTTTATTGTGACTGTAACGATGGGGAGTAACACCAACAACTGAGGGAAGATCCAATATGCAGGTTTATTCACAGTCAGGCAAGCGGTGGTCAACACAGGTGTGTGAGGACAATCCAGAATCACAGTTGAATACAGGCAAAAGGTCAGAAGGGCAGGTGGCAGGCAAAGACAAAGAGGCTAACAAGGCTAACTGTCGGTACACAAGATAACAAGACTGGGATAACGTGTTGTAATGCTACTTTACAGTAAACAAGACTCTGCCAACTGAAGGGGTGAATGTGTGACTTAAATAGTGGTTGTTAATCAGTCTCTGACAATCCTCAGGTGGTGTGAATGTAATCAGTCTAGAGGAGGAAGCATGTGTGATTGTGAGCGGAGTGCATGTATGAACATGTATTCCAGAAATGGCAGATTTGTAGTCCATGGTTATTGTAGGTGCAAACCAGCGATTTTATGGGAAATGATCGCTGATAATCGTGACAGTGACTAACTCACTAAAAGCATTATCGCCACCTACTGTACTGGATATAACTCTGGTGATGAGTCTGAATATTAGACAGGGGCAGAAAAAAGAAAGTAGAAGAGAGGAAGAGGAAAGGGACACATGAGAGAATAAATAAATAAATAAAAAAACATTGGATGTTTTACATTCTCCAATTCTACATTCAGACCACATATTCATGTCAGCACTGTGTTCAGCTTCTCTAACATATAGGGTCTTTATGTTCATGACTGAGAATACAACCCCCCCCCCCCCCCCCCATTAACATATACAAACATTGGAGCCCCCCCACCATACGCACATAAATACGCACGCACACACATATGTACTGTATATATATAAATATATACTGTATGTGTGTGTTTGTGTAATATTAATATATAATATGTATAGAAAATATAAATTAATCAGTTTTAACTTGTCTTGGCCTTTAATAAAACCAAAATTTAGGTAGGGTTTGTCATACTGTCTAATCTTTTTCTTCGCCCCTGAAGAATCACTGCATTTACGTTTCTCTGCCGTTTTTGTTTTGATTTTGCCTTTACGACACGTTGACAAGCACATTGCGCGAGTGAGCAAAATTTAAATAATTATTTAAAGTTATTTTTAAAATTATTTTTACTATTATGTTGGAATTTTAAGCATGTGTTTTTATATTTTGGTATTTAAAATACATATATAATAGTAGGGCTGTTTGATTTTGGGAAAAATCATAATCATGATTATTTTGGTCATAATTGTAATCACAAATATTCAAAACGATTATCAGTTGAAGTCAAAATTATTAGCACACCTGAGAATTTTTTATTAACAAATATTTCCCAAATTGTGTTTAACAGAACAAGGGATTTTAACAGTATTTCCTATAATATTTTTTCTTCTAGGCTTGTTTGTTTTATTTTAGCTAGAATAAAAGCAGGTTTAAATATTTTTAAACCAATTTAAGGTCAATATTATTAGCCCCCTTAAGCAATATATATTTTTGATTGTCTGCAGAAGAATCTACTGTTATACAATGACTTGCTCTAATAAGCCTTTGAATTGCACTTTAATCTGAATGCTTGTATTCTGAAAAATATCTAGTAAAATATTATGTGCTGTCATCATAGCAAAGATAAAAGAAATCAGTAATTAGAAATAAGATATCAAAACTATTATGTTCAGAAATAAGTTAAAAAAAAATCTTCTTTCCATGAAACAAAAATTGGGAGGAAAAGGGTTGCTAATAATCAGGGGGGCTAATAGTTCTGACTTCAACTGTATACAGTTATTTTCCACCCTGCAAGGGAAAGAGAAATAAATACAATCGAATAAAAATATTAAACAAACTGTGCTTTAAGCATCTTTACTGTCAGAAAAACACTTTAGCTACAAAAATCCTTTACTCAAGAGCAAAGAGGGATTTTCTCAATATGTTTGATTAATAATAATAAAAACAGGCGGCAACAGAATATATCTCGCTCTCTCTTTAATGGTTTCTCTTTTACGTCTTTTGATCCTCAACTCATTTGTGTATTACACAAATGAGGGTTAATATAAAATAATCACTAAACACTGCGTTTTGACACCTATTTGACCATTAAAGCGCTCACGTTAAGATGACTTCAGATGTCTGCGCTCCTCTGCTCGTCTCAGTGTGCGAATAGGAGCAAATGCTAACTGGCTGCATGCTTGTGACTGCGTGTGCGTGCTGCACACACTCATAAGCACGCGGTCTTTTGCACTTTTGAGAGCAACATGTGTACAACTGGGAAGGGGGCGGTATATGATGCAATAATCGTTTATCTCAATTAATGCTTTTTTATAATCGTTTGAAGCCAAAATCGAAATCGAATTTTTGATTAATTGCACAGCCCTATATAATAGTGGACCATTTTTATGCCTTTTTCTACCTCAACACTTCTCCTTAGTGTTATCCCTATCCTTATCCAGGATAAGTCCTGGCAGAGTTCACAAGGGGGCGCGGACTCCAGGTTGGGAACCACTGATCTAGAACCTAAACCTGAAACTTCTATATACCTAATAAACACTCTTATATACTAGCCAATCCATTATACCTTTTCCTAAAATAGTTATATGTATCATTTTGTCTTCCCCACACTGACTAAACAACATTTAGTGGTGTTTGTTATATTTGCTACATATAGAAAAGTGCATGATCCACATTTTCAGTCATGGCCAAACCTGTATGCGAAAAAGCGGCCATTTTAAAGTTTCCATATCCCCAATGATCAGGGTCCTACCATTTTCACTGAATCATGGAGGATAAATCAAGGAAAACATTGATTTTGATGTAACATATTTATCAGACACTTTTGTAGTTAGTGAGATATAAATGTTGCATGTTAATACCATATAATAAATACTCTGATGGGTGTTTTGAGCTGAAACTTTACAGACACATTCTGGGGACACAAAAGACTTATAATAAATATGAAAAAAGGGGGAACCTATGTGCCATTTAAGATTGTGAGTAAACATTCTACTATTGTTTCATGAACACTGTTTTGATGTAAATTTTAAGATATGCTAAATCAGAAAGGAATAGTCATTTCGGTTCATCTTTTTTTCTAGCACTTTTACAATGAAGATTGTGTCAAAGGAGCTTAACATGGAAGATGGAGACAGCATTGAGGAACAAATGTCACCAATTTGCGAAAGTGAAGGAAAAAAAAAAACCTCAAACCAGACTCAGTTGGGCACGACCATTTCTCCTATGACCAAACGTCTTGTGTAGAGCTGCAGTCTAGGCTCCGGAGGCTGCCCTGCTCTCGGTCATGGAGGATCTCAGACTGGCTAAAGCAGACCCTAAATCATCAGTCCTCATCTTGCTGGATTTATCAGCTGCTATTGACAATGTAAACCACCAGATCCTGCTATCTACGCTTAAGTCACTGGGTGTTGCAGGCACTGTTATTCAGTGGTTCAGATCTTACCTCTCTGACAGGTCATTCAGGGTGTCTTGGAGGGGAGAGGTGTCCAACCTACAGCACCTAAACACTGGGGTACCACAGGGCTCTGTTCTTGGGCTACTTCTCTTCTCCATCTACACAACATCTTTGGGATCAGTCATCCAGAAACAGGGATTCTCCTACCACTGCTATTCTGATGATACCCAGCTATACCTCTCTTTTCACCCTGATGATCCCTTGGTACCGGCTCGCATCTCAGCCTGCCTGTCAGAAATTTCACACTGGATGAAAGATCATCATCTTCAGCTGAACCTCACGAAAACAGAAATGCTTGAAGTTTTTGCCAACCCGACCCTACATCACAACTTCTCAATCCAGATGGATGGGGAAACCATTAATGCATCCAAAATGGTGAAAAGCCTTGGAGTTAAGATTGATGACCAACTAAACTTCTCTGACCACATCTCTAGAATTGCTTGACCGTGCAGATTCGCACTCTACAACATCAGAAAGGTCCGACCCTTCCTATCTGAACATGCAGCTCAACCCCTTGTTCAAGCTCTTGTTCTCTCCAGACTGGATTACTGCAACTCTCTACTAGCTGGGCTTCCAGCTAACTCTATCAAACCTCTTCAGCTGCTCCAGAACGCAGCAGCACGAGTGGTCTTTAATGAACCTAAAAGAGCACATGTCACTCCGCTGCTCATCCGTTTGCACATTTGCTGCTCCTGGTGTTTGCTGCCAGTTGCTGCTCGGATAAAATTCAAAGCTCTGATGTTTGCCTACAAAGCGATTTCTGGCCTTGCTCCTTCTTATCTGCTATGTGCCCTCCAGAAACTTGCGTTCTGTGAATGAACATCGCCTCGTGGTTCCATCCCAAAGAAGAAAACACTTTCCCGAACAATCGCGCTCAATCTGCCCAGTTGGTGGAATGAACTCCCTAACTGCATCAGATAAGCAGAATCACTCAAAAAAAAAAAAAATACTAAAGCTTTCCTTCTTAGACTTTACATACCTGAAACTTGCCTACAGCACTTATTTGGTTGGCTTGAGAAAGCCAACATACTGTAATGCTACTCTGTCCTTGAAAACAAACGTATCTCCTCCTAGGCCGTTCATGCCACAAGGCCCAAATGTGGTCAAAATGTGCCTTCTACATTCAAGATTGTTGCTATATCTCCACATGCCTATAAGACTTATAGTTTTTTTAATAAAAAATGTTAAATATTAAATTTTTATAACCCGGGCATATAAAAAAAATTATACAAGCCCCAAATTTGGCCAAAAGCTGTATTTAGATGCGTTAGATTTTGTTGCTATATCTTTAAGGTTTATCAGACTTATAGTTTTTCATACTTATACTTATATTATTATTATTATTACTCATACTTTTATTATTTTTCTCAAAATATAGCGAGCCATTTTTGACTTAAACTCCATATTTTTTACTGATATGGCAAGCCATTTTTGCATGTATCACTTTCACACTTATTAAGCGTTGTATTTTCAAAAAAATACGGCAAGCCATTTTTACATAATGTTCATTCCCTTAGTCCCTTTTTTAATCAGGGGTCGCCACAATGGAATGAACCACCAACTTATCCAGCATTTGTTTTACACAGCGAATGCCCTTCTAGCCGCAACTCAACACCAGGAATACATAATGTTCAAGTCCAGTTTTTGACACTCATAAAGACTGTCATAGAAACATCGGGGTTGATTTAGATCACTCATATTGCCAAGAAGCTTTGATGTATCATCACTAACCTGTCAAATGTCCCCATAGCAATTAAACAGTATAACCTAGCAACCATTTAAAAATAGCAATATCTCTACATCAGAACATTGTAGGGACCTGGGCATTGGCTTGTTTGACTCATTAACAATGATAATGGAAGCCAAGTGCTAAAAACGATTAGCTACATGCTATGAATGATTATCTAAATGCAATAACTTATGCTAGAAATGCCTACTAAGTATTAGCATTTGATCAAACATGTACCACCTAACAATGCCATAAACATTTTAGCAACTGCCTAGCAACCACTTAGCAACCGCTGCCGTGCTTTCTGCCAACTGCCATTCCCAGTCCTAGCGCAGTCACGTTGGCTTTCTCAAGCCAACATCAAAGTTTATCAATGAACTTTAGGTTCTAGTTTATTGTTGCTCTTGTAGTTGTGTAAATTGGTTCCTTGTCCTCATTTGTAAGTCGCTTTGGATAAAAGCGTCGGCTAAATGACTAAATGTAAATGTAAATGAACATCCATCGTGGAGAAGCTGCAGGTGGGAGAGGTCACCGGCTGGTGTGCAGGCTGGCTCAGTGACTTGTCTGTCACTAGAGTCTTACAGGAATCAGTCTCATGCTCTCCACTCCTCTATAACCATCACAGGAGCTGCTCAGGATACGGCCTGGTCCAGGAAACAAAAGACTAACATAAGCACAGATGCTGTTCAAACTCTGTTCTTTGGGAAGTGTTCCTGGCTCTGATTGCCTTAAATAACGCAGACTAACAATCCTTTAGAAGATTTAAATTTCAAAAGCGTTTGTGTCTTTAATCTAGTCATAAACTGACAGAGTGTGTCTGCTTCCTGAACTGTGCCAAGAAGGCTGTTCCAGAGTTTAGGTGCCAGATATGACAAAAAGATCTACCGCCTACAGTTGATTTTGATATTCTGGAATTAATTAATTGTCCAGAATGAATTAAGTGTAGTGAACGTGAGAGGCTATAATACACCAGGAACTCCCTCAAATACTGGGCAGCTAATGTCGAGTTCAGACTGCATGATTTTCAAAGTAATTGTGTCACAGATGTTTTCACACTGCATGACTATCTGGGCTAGCGTTTCGTCGCTGCTCTGTTTACACTGCAAGATGGATCGGCGACATGGACATTCACATTGCATGACTTTACTATAGGAAGAATCACCGACAACTTCGTCCAAACTACGTCTCACAGCCAAAAGCACGTCGTATATCTTTTTTTATTAACTACATAATGAGAAAGAAGCCTTTAATGGGGTAGAACATGTACATGTTTGCTCACCTGGGTTTAAAGGGAATTAGCCATTTCTCCTCAACGTTGATAATAAACTAATTTCTTTTTGTATGAAATGTCAAACAGACACGGTTGCTCCTGAGTCCTGTCAAACCTCCACTAGTTTTCCCTCCATTTCGTGGGACCAAATAAACCGTAAAAGAGCGCTTTTAACTTCTCCCCCAGCCTCCCGCTGGCCTGCAGCAGGTATACACACACGCACACACAAGTGAAAGCTGCTCTCTCATTGGCTGTAGGTGATGGCTGACGTTAATTTCAGTCAAAATTCAATTCACACGGCATGATTTGAATCGCCGACAGCTCCAGATATTCAGCATGCCAAATATCTCACAGGCATCAGCGACTCATCAGCGATTCTCTCAGATCGCGTCTTTGAAAGTTCATACTGTGTGATTGTCACTCACGTGCACGAGCAGCGATTTGCCTGTGATTTCAGGCATTTGTCGGCGATTTCTCAAAACCTGTCGGCGAGCTAAAATCGGGGCTAAAATCACGCAGTCTGAACTAGGCATAAGTCGTTCAAAGCTTTGTGGGTGGCCAATAAAATGTTAAAATTGATATGATATTTAATAGGGAGTCAATGCAGTAGCCATTAGACATGTTCAAATCTTTATTTGAGCTGAGGTTGAACACTTCAGTGAATAGTTCAACATGCATGCATACTGCAAGATTGTTTTAAACAGCTTTTACTAGTACACTCTAAAAACTAAACTAAATTGTATTGTAATTGGAGACATGCAACAAATTAAGAGTTTGATGCACAATCACTTTTAAAATAATTAACTGTAAAGATATAACTAAAACACAGCAGTGAGAAGTTGACAAAGCACCAGAAAAACCAGATCCCAAGAAGTCACTGCACAAGACTTGTTTACTTTAATCTTTTAAGTGTTCAGTATGCACAAGTCAAAATATTGAACTGTTATTTTTAGTTTGCAATTGACTGAAATTTCCCTCAACTGTCTTTGTTAAATGTTTTAAACCACTTTTTCATAGAATAACATTTGAATGTGTTAACTTACAGAATTTTTAATTATACAGTTGAAATAAACACAATTTACTATAAAAACAGCATAAAAAGCATTGATTATTTTAAACAAACATATAAAAATCTTTCACTCTCAGTAGTTAGTGCAGATGAAGTTGAGTCTGTGAGATTCAGGAAGGCTGATCCAGGTCTGATCTCCTCCAGACTGAACTGCTCCTTTTCTGTTCTCCAGTTTGCAGTTTTCCGGTGTGCTGCCGTTCCCTGGAGCCCAGTTCTGATAGCACACCATGTCTCCACTCACCCAGAGCCACATGTTCATGCTGCAGTAGTTGTGTAAACCCAACCACACTGCCTCGGTAGACGCCAGTTTAACCACGTTCATCACACGACGCTGCATCTCCACTGACTGAACCGAGACCAGATCCACATGATGCTGTCTGCAGTATCTCAGAGCTTCAGACCACGACAGATTCTGCTGGATCACAATCAGTTTATCTGGACACAAAACAAAGCAGAAACTAGAGAGAAACTGATCAACAACAACATGCAGAACAAAGAGATCTTTAAGAGATCTGGAGCTGATGATGGATTGAGTGTGTTTAAAGGATCTGCTCACCTTCATGACACGCAAAGGAAAACTGGTAGTGACAAGAGATGTCTGCCCAATGTCCCTGAGTGTTCTCCTTTAGCCCTGTGCAGTTTTCATTACCTTCATTATTATTTGGTTCACCAGTCAACCAGTTTCTGAATGAGGAGTTGCTCTGATCTGACCACTGCCATGTGTCTCTGAACAGACCGATCCAGACTGCAGATCCAGATGAGTTTCTGTCATTAATGAACTTCTCCAGCTGTTGATTGTCATTCTGGTTCCTCACACTGACCAGATCAATGTGATTCTGTCTGCAGTAACTCTGAGCAGATTTCCAGTTCATCATCTGATTGACGTACACCAGTCCTCTGCTCACTTTGTGGAAAAAAATGGAAACATTAGTTTATTAGTTCATTTTTACTATGCTTTGAATGTGAACAAAGGCAGTGGTGAAAGCATATTGCTGCGTTCACACCAGTCTAGCGCGAGTGATTTACATGTTAAGTCAATGCAAACGCGCGAATAGACATCCTGTGGCGCGAATGACGCAAATTGTGCGAATGGCGCGGGGCGAATTGAGCGTTTTGCTCGTTTGACGCTCTTACCGAGCGTTTCGAGCGAATCTCTCGATTTCGAAAATCTGAACTTCAGCGTACATTCGCACCACGTTAACCAATCAGAAGCTTGCTCTTGTGGGGACGTGATTGTGACGTAGAACCAGTTGATGGTGTCCCGAGGGAAATCATCCAGCCTTCACCGACAACAGTTCATAAAACTGGGCTTGGCTCAGTCAGAAGCACTGCTGAAATCCTCCGTCATCCAGGTTCAGTTTCTGGAGGAGTTTATAAGCTCACAGAGCTGGATGCACCTCTGAAAGGATGTAGTGGACTCAGACACGACCCTAAACGTATCAACGCTGTTTTTCAGTCTCCATAAAGCACATAAACACTGTTATTTTCTTCATAAAATCCATGTTAGCCATTTAGCTATGAAGCTAGAGTCTTCGGGCAGACAGAAGCCCTGCACATCACGCGAATCCAAATCTGTTCTGAAGTGAATTTGACACGCGAATGAAGCGGGGTTTGACGCGTGTATGAAGCGAGTAAACTCAAATGTTCACGCTGCTATTTACACGCGAATAGCGTGATTTATCCGCGCGTTCCGCGTCTGGTGTGAACACAGCATGAGAAAATCTGTGTTACAGAAAGTTTTTTTTTTCTTTTTTTTTTTCCTGTTGTAGAGATTCATTTTCCTCAGACTTAAATGTGCCCTGCAGTAAAAACTCTGGAATCTAAAGAACAGGACATTCAAAAAAGTGCCCAGCACAGCCTTTGACATGTTCTTGCCCTCTTTCCCCATTGCTATTAAAAAGTAAATATATATATATATATATATATATATATATATATATATATATATATATTCAGGTGTGATAGGTAACAAGGTTTGGCTTTCTTTGCTTTGATAACCTTTGTTTTAACCCCAAACAAATGACTCATGTTTTCTAGCTCCAACAAAATAACCATTCATTAATCTCTCACTGGTTATTTAATTGAAATTAGTAGAAATTGTAAATGTGTCAGCACACGAGTCTGTATCTAAACCGGCCCATAATGCATCAGTACTCTTAAATTTATCTTTGAGTAATTGATGTTGTGCAGTTAATTCTGAATTGGCTTTTATTGTTTGATTAATCAACTGCCATGATACACTTTCATCTGGAAAGTAAAGTGTTAAAGGGGTGGTCCACTACGACAGGGGTTTTCAAACTCTTTAATCTTAGGGACCCCCAAATATAATGATTCCTTGCAGGGGACTCCTTTGCCTAAAGTTTAATGGCACTTATGCATTTCAAGTATAAATGTGTAAACTAAAATTCTGTTTAACGTAAAGTCATTATAGTTCATATCTCACAGGCATGCAAAATGGTATTGTTTTTAAAACTTTATTTTATTAGTTGGAAACTCACTATAGCAAAAAAATATTCTCAAATTTTTTATATTTCATTAAAAAAAAAACAACAAAATATTTTTACATTAACAGAACAAGATAGCTTTTTTAAATAAGGCACTGGTAGATGAAAAGTTAAACCTGGACATTTGTAACATTTGTAGTTTCTGTAGTTTTTTTCTCTGTCTTGTATTTATGTAAAACTGCAAAATATTTACATTGAACTTATGTGTCTGCTTACTGTGTTGTCTGACAAAGGCATACAATCTACCTTTATTGCTGCTTCCTCTCCAAATAACTCTTTGACGATGTCTTTGGTAGCTGGTAATAACAATGCTTTGCCAACTGTGTGCGGCTTCTTAGCACGCGCGATGTGGAATGATGACAATTATGACGCTTTTGAACACCTCTCAGGGACTAATGCTTGCTGCCTAAAAATACAAGCATGCCGGGCCAAACACAACTCCTGGGGCCTCATGTATCAACGCTGCGTACGCACAAAAACTTTGCGTACGCCAGGTTTCACGCTCAGAATCGCTCACGTTTGGATTTACTAACGACGAACTGAACGTGGGAATGTGCTGTAAGGTCCACCCAGTTGGCCCAATGCCGGTGTCCACTGGTGGATGAAGGTTCACTGCATGTTCTGTCTTTCCAGTGCACAATGTTGATTTATATTAAACTTAACTCATATCTGACTCCAATTTTAGTATGAGATGGTTTAGAATATTAATATATTTATCCTTGTTTTATCTGACTCCAATTATAAAACATTAAGAAGATTATATCAATATGTAATTTAGATAAATGTTTGAACCGTTTGTCTTCACTAGTAACTATTACATCCGTTCATTCGGGTGCTCATGTCGCTCAGAGAAATCGCCTCGGCCGAAGGCGTCCCTCACGGTCACACTCCGGTCAGTCTTGAATATTAAACAGAGGTAAATTGACTAATACTTTAGATGGCCGCTACCAGCGCACTCGTTCTAAAATACTTTAGTTAGTCCCGCTTAGATGTACACCTTTGAGTTAAGACAATCATCATTTCTAATTAGAGGTTAGGGCATTAATATAAATGTACCCGACTACTGGACTCTATAGTAACTTTGGTTTTCACCAAGCCCATGGTTTCCCATATGAACTTAATTTAGAATAATATTACCTTCAAACAAAGGTCGGGTACCCAATCTAGGTTAGTCGTGCAACACCTTGTTGACCTAGACGGAAGTTATCGCCCTTTCCACCTAAGTACACATGAATCAATACCAAGAGTCAGCCGGATCCCTAAAACACAATTAGTGTGCCAATGCTCCATCTCAATTGGATTTTAGTCCGTCTACTGACCTGACGCAAGACGTGCGGAAACAAGGATACAGCGTAATCTACTTGAATTAATAATTACAGAGTGAGCAAAATATGGTCAAACATAACAATTTATTAGTCAGGTAAATGTATTATGCCAATTCAATCAGTCAATTCATAAATGATCAATACAAAACATCAAATTATCAAAGATAAATCCAAGATGAAAAAGATGCATTCCTGACTTTGAAATATACATAACATGGGGCAGACCCCATGTTATGGGCTGATCTGGTTAGGCAGAATCGCCCTGAGTCCTTCTTAGGCCTTACCTTAAATAATCCAAGAATTCCCTCAAGGAAGGGGGTGTGAATAACAAAGAAGGCATTCACACTTAGTGTTACACCTCTCACAGTGGTTCAAAAGATGCCTGAAGTTATATATTTATTGTTCTGATTATGTCTATTTCTGAGAGAATGAGACCATTGTACCAATCGCACTGAGACATTTCAAATGATATCAAACATGATAGTTAAAGTCAGTTTGGTTAATTTAAAACATTCAAACATTGAAATGACCATATGCGTGAGTTGGGGGATGAAGCTGAGTTTCAGATGCAAATGCAGCAGGAACTGGTTTTTCCCGCATACCCCTTGCTGAGTTGTGAAGTTACCAGTCTCTGTTTTCAGCTCATGTTTTGAATTGTCAAAGATATCAGAATATTTGCAATATTTCAATTCTTACAGATAACCCCCATTTGATCCCGTGGGTCAGATATAAATGTGTCCATGGGGTCACTATGTATCCTTGTTGAGGTCGTTCAGGGGCAATTCAAGACAGTCTCTGCAGCATTATCAGTTGTAAGTCGTGTTCAGCAGGTAGCTAAACAGGTCCAGGCTCGTTTTCACCTCTTTTGATGAGTCTGACCCGAATGCACTGCTCATTCAGTCCATACAGGCCTTCATAGCTTCCACTGTGTCCTTCCCCTGACAAAAGTGTCCACGTCGTGTGGGCTTCTCATAGTCTGCTTCTTCTGATGAATCTGGTCACCTCCAGATATGCAGACATCGGCATGTGGGGGTCTACAGTGTGTATACACTGCCTTCTCCCGGACACCTAAACAGCAACTTGATGGCTCAGCGATTGAACAGTTATGAACTTGTGTCATTCTGCATTGGAGAAAGTCATGAGGTTAAGCATAAAATATATGATCAAAGCATAAAAGTCAGCAAGTGCGAGTCGTACAACTGGTCTCAGGTCTCTTTCAATCTGTTTAAATGGTCCAATCAAAAACAGATAATTCTTTGTCACCACTGAGATGGGGTATAATGATAGGTAGAATATTAAATATTCTTGGTTTGGATTACTCAAGGTAAAGCTATCAAAAGGTCAGTGCAACTTATTAAAACAGTATAACAGGCAGTATGCATCATAAAACATATCATCATGACAATACATTCAAATAAATGACATTCATTTTCAAAATGAAAAAACATGAAGATATTTGTCATACATGATAGTAATCACATTATTTAACCATAATTATGAAGGTATATCTATAATAATGTGTGTGTTTGTGTGTGTATGTTGTGTGGTGTGTGTGTTTGTGTGTGTGTGTGTGTGTGTGTGTGTGTGTTAGTGTGTGTGTTTGTGTGTGTGTGTGTTTATGTGTGTGTGTGTGTGTGTGTTTGTGTGTGTTTGTGTGTGTTTGTGTTTGTGTGTGTGTGTGTGTGTGTGTGTGTTTATGTGTGTGTGGGGGGGCTTGAACACAATTGATGGTATTTGTCAAATTTAAATGTCCTAGTGATTATTAGAAGTGTCCTCACTTCGGTTTAATTTTAATCACTTTAGCACTTATACCTGTTATTGGTGATAGATTGGAAAACCAGGGGCCCTCTGGTTTGTCAACCATCCCCACAACAGTCAGTGTATCTATGGCAAGTTCGCCTCTATTGAAGTTTTATACCATCAATTTGTTGTCAAAGCCATGCAAATGTGTAATTTCTTTTCAGCTGACAGAGGGTGTCAGAGGGTGTTTGTTGTCTCATCTGTCATCAGATTAATTATTCTGTTCTATGTGTGTGAGGCTAATGTGTTTTGTTTGTATAAACATGGACAAACGATAGATTTGACTCCTGGGTCTTTGAAGACTGAGGTGTTATCTATGTGCCTGGGTTTACCTGTGGCTATGTGTCAGTGTAATGCTCCGAACAATGGTAATCAACTTTTATAATTGTGTTGCAAAATTTTAGTCCTGTCTTAGCAGGGAGCCAGCATAAGAATGTGAACATGAGGTGTGTTCCGGCTCAAATTGATTCCATATAATATCTTTTACGGAGCATGTAAAGGTGCAATTTTCAAAGCTGGATCCTGTAAAAAATGCATTTTCATGGTTAATTTAATTATCACACTCTATACTCCTGTTTGTAGTTCAAACTGCAGCTATACAGGGGATAGCAGAGTTTTCTACTTTTGGAGATCAAAGAAACAAATATCATGAATTTCAACATAGTTAATTCCATTTTCATACAGGACATGTGGTTTAACATGTGTATAGTATAAAAACAAATTTAAAAATGCCACCAGGATTCTTAACAATAGAGTCTTTTGCTATTGGTCTTGCAAGGATAATGCAGTGACGTTTATTTTTGCCTCTAGGTAACCAGGCTTTTAGTCCCATTGCTATTAAACAATTTGGGAAGATTTTAACTATGAGATCTTTTTGTGTCTCTGTTTCATTTAACATGTAAATTTACATCTTTGTTGAAGAAAGATGTTTTGTGAAATCACATAGCCTCCTAGAATGCTGAATCCATTGATAAGATCAGCTGTGGATAATTGTTATTCTGATGACTGATCAAAGACTTTTTCAGAAGACTCACTGCAGGAGGTGAGGGATTTGCCTCACAGGGGTTCTTGCTTTGAGATGCAAGATGGGAGACTTTTGGCCTCTCAGGTTATGGCCTAACCTTTTGTCGCCCTCATTTGTATTTGTTTGATGTGGACCGGATCTTGAGTGTTCTTTGTTATTCGTCCGCCTAAGGTGAGAACAAAAGCAGAGAAGAACCATAGTTATTTTAGAATTTTCATCAGTTTCAAATTCAATCATGTGGAATTAATGTTAATGCATCATTTTGCAATATTAATTCTGGAAGCCACATGATGTTGCTGGTCAGATCTGTGAGTGTGTAACACCTGTTTACACAGTCTGCTGTATTCTGAGCATTATCTCCCAGTTCCGCTGGGGACATTTTTCTGAATCAATCAATGATTTTTCATTAATTTCAGTTCACAATCTAATGGGCCGATACCCATAGTTCATCTTTTGCTCTCATTAACAGTCAGATCTGTTGGCAGAAATCATTTCACCCTTTTGGTGTTCTCTGCTTAACGGTTGTCATTTTATGGTGTGACTCACAGATTCTTAGATCTTTTGACCCATAAAAACTTTGGTAACTCTGAATGTTATCATATCCATCCCCCTTTCATTATTTTCTGGTGAGTTTAACTCTCTGATCAAATTTTAATTGTAGGTGGTGTTTTTTCAGCGAAGATTATATTGGTTTACAATCAGTTATTCTATAGTAGTTCTGTCAGTGTTTTCATTAAGCATAAAGAAAGCAAACCTCCTCAAAGTGAATGTTTCATCTCTAGTCTTTAGTGCCATGATTGGCGATTATAATATAATGTACATTATTGTTTATTCCTAATGTAATTATATTATATTAAAATAGTATGTATTAAATATAATTATATCTGGTCTCTGGAGAGTGTTTTAGAACACAGTGCATTATGCAATTACAGCAAACACATTCTGAGCATCTTATTATCACTGAGGTGAGACTTCTTTGCTCTCTGTCAGGCCATTTGAATATGAAAAGGTTTGAGCAATCAGGAGGTCTAAGGGCTTATTTAAAGCTAAAATCTTTTATATTTAGTCTGTTTCGAGATTAAATTAAAGTATAGTGGATATTTTAATTGATCAGCATCATATTTGAATTTATCCCCATTAAATTTAAATGGCAAATTTCTTATTTGTAAAAGCAGAGTTTTCATTAGAGCTTATTTGTCTTTTTTGCAATCAAATCATTCTGTTCTGCTCACCTTTATTTTTCACATGCAAATGCCTTTAAACAGACTGTTGTTATTAATCCAATTTAAAAGTTTACAATTGTTTTTAAATCTTAAACCATTTTTCCTGTTTTCCTTTTTTCCATTTTTCTCTTTTTTATAAAACAGTAGATTTAAAAACAATGGATATTTTTGATTCAAACTTTTAGGATCTAATTTGTGACTCTCCACTGAGTCCCAGAATATAATTTGGATGATGTTATTCCAATTTAAGCTTCAACTCTTGCTGCCTAGCAGACAAAGAGATATTTCAGAGCAAGGGATGGCGTTTTTCTATACTGCTGTTATCATGTCCCTGATAATCAAAGTGGTTTTGTCTAATTCTCAACCCCACCGGATAACGCATTCCGGTCTAACATTTTTGAGCATTTCCGACTCATTCTATCAATGTGTTTATATAGGGTGCGTCCAGCTTTCCCTCAACATTTCTAATAGGCAAAGAAGAATTGACTTACCACAGCAGCTGAAGATAGAATAGAAGATCCAAACCTCTTGGTTGATATAAATCCATTTTGTGCTGGAAAGACGTAACTCGCCTGAGTTGGGAGATCACGGAGATGGGTCACCATTTTGTAAGGTCCACCCAGTTGGCCCAATGCCGGTGTCCACTGGTGGATGAAGGTTCACTGCATGTTCTGTCTTTCCAGTGCACAATGTTGATTTATATTAAACTTAACTCATATCTGACTCCAATTTTAGTATGAGATGGTTTAGAATATTAATATATTTATCCTTGTTTTATCTGACTCCAATTATAAAACATTAAGAAGATTATATCAATATGTAATTTAGATAAATGTTTGAACCGTTTGTCTTCACTAGTAACTATTACATCCGTTCATTCGGGTGCTCATGTCGCTCAGAGAAATCGCCTCGGCCGAAGGCGTCCCTCACGGTCACACTCCGGTCAGTCTTGAATATTAAACAGAGGTAAATTGACTAATACTTTAGATGGCCGCTACCAGCGCACTCGTTCTAAAATACTTTAGTTAGTCCCGCTTAGATGTACACCTTTGAGTTAAGACAATCATCATTTCTAATTAGAGGTTAGGGCATTAATATAAATGTACCCGACTACTGGACTCTATAGTAACTTTGGTTTTCACCAAGCCCATGGTTTCCCATATGAACTTAATTTAGAATAATATTACCTTCAAACAAAGGTCGGGTACCCAATCTAGGTTAGTCGTGCAACACCTTGTTGACCTAGACGGAAGTTATCGCCCTTTCCACCTAAGTACACATGAATCAATACCAAGAGTCAGCCGGATCCCTAAAACACAATTAGTGTGCCAATGCTCCATCTCAATTGGATTTTAGTCCGTCTACTGACCTGACGCAAGACGTGCGGAAACAAGGATACAGCGTAATCTACTTGAATTAATAATTACAGAGTGAGCAAAATATGGTCAAACATAACAATTTATTAGTCAGGTAAATGTATTATGCCAATTCAATCAGTCAATTCATAAATGATCAATACAAAACATCAAATTATCAAAGATAAATCCAAGATGAAAAAGATGCATTCCTGACTTTGAAATATACATAACATGGGGCAGACCCCATGTTATGGGCTGATCTGGTTAGGCAGAATCGCCCTGAGTCCTTCTTAGGCCTTACCTTAAATAATCCAAGAATTCCCTCAAGGAAGGGGGTGTGAATAACAAAGAAGGCATTCACACTTAGTGTTACACCTCTCACAGTGGTTCAAAAGATGCCTGAAGTTATATATTTATTGTTCTGATTATGTCTATTTCTGAGAGAATGAGACCATTGTACCAATCGCACTGAGACATTTCAAATGATATCAAACATGATAGTTAAAGTCAGTTTGGTTAATTTAAAACATTCAAACATTGAAATGACCATATGCGTGAGTTGGGGGATGAAGCTGAGTTTCAGATGCAAATGCAGCAGGAACTGGTTTTTCCCGCATACCCCTTGCTGAGTTGTGAAGTTACCAGTCTCTGTTTTCAGCTCATGTTTTGAATTGTCAAAGATATCAGAATATTTGCAATATTTCAATTCTTACAGTGCGCAGCTCCACGGCAGCTTTATGGCTGGCGTACGCACATTTTTTGTGCGTGTCTGTTTTATTTCCATTGGCGACTCCTAGAGGCAGTTGTGTTAAATTCCTCTCTACAAAGTGTCTGAGCCTTGCAATGGCAGCTGTATGAGACAGGTTCATCTAGCAGGTATATAAGGTTTCCATACCATATCGTTGACCAGCTTAACATTAAAGCACAATTTGCAGCGGTCGCCTGTTTTCCCAATGTAATCTGAGCTATCTACCACACGCACATTGCTATAAAGACACTATGTGAAGATGAATTTGGATGCGTGAATCAGAAACATTTCCATTCAATAAATGCGCAAATAAACTATGATGCACAAACTTATTAATGATTCCTACTTGTCTTCCTCGTGATAAATAGTTGGCAAAATCTGATATGTAGCGGGGGAAAAAAAGAAGAGTGAGTTTATCAGATGCTGGATTGGAACCGAGTTCATGCTCGAACGTGTCAAAACATGATCACATGTGTTTTACAAGCTGCACCACTGAGACTGTTAAGGGTACTGCAACATTTTGCACTTATTGATCTCACTATTTCTTTTTTTTAATCCACTCAGTGCGATGTTCAGACCTAACTGTGTTAACCGCATCAGCTAAACTCTCCCACTTTATTTTTTTTCTTTTGTTGTTAATTCCGGAGAACAAACTTGCAAATAACACCGCTTTTCTCCGGTCTACCTCTGAAAGTTTCTCTTTTTGCCTGCTTTTGCCATTGCTTTTCCATTGGGTTTTGCCAAAGTAGAGTCATTTGCATATTCATACGGGGGAGGAGGCAGGGAGGGGTTTTGTGCTTGTGCATGTTGCGCTCAGTTTCACGTTCATTCGGATGTACAAAAGAGTATCCGTGAGATTCAGTGTACGCAGTGTTTCATACATCTAAATTTTTTTCTGCGTATGCACATTTACAGCTTTTTGCGTACGCAATGTTTTAGTATAATTTCAACGCAAGTCTTTGTACATGAGGCCCCTGGTATTTGGCAAGCTGCTAATTCACGTGATTTAGCTCATAAATAGCATACAGTACCTTCAGCAGCCTGCAGATGGCGATATTGCCTCGTCCGTCCAACAAATTAGCCATGGTAGATAGAGATGCCAACTTGTCGCGCACAATCACAATGTAACGAGTAACAATAAGCGTCCATTCAAATGTAGTGGAGTAAAGAGTACATATGTTCAATCCAAAATGTAGTAGAGAGTAAAAGTTGCTTATATTTTTATTACTCAGTACAAGTTTTCAGATGTCTCCGTCTTTCCCCATCCACACTGAGACGGAGCAGCAGCGTATAATAATGAAAACGGCCTTTCCAGCGTTTCCAAAATGCTCAGTTTTTGGCGTTAGACTCCGGCGTAGTGTGGATGGATGGCGTAACTGTGACAAAACTTATGCGTTTTAAAACAAAAACGCATTAGTGTAAACGGGGCCTGAGTTTCAAAGTCAAAACACACACACACACACAGGGGAGAAAGTGACTGTGTTTACATGGACATTTGTAGTCTAATTATTTGCCAAATTATTAAATGGTGGACTTTAACTGCAGTTTGGCTCTTTCATTCAGGGAATTCATTCATGTCCCTCGCGACAAACGAGATATTTGATTTGAGGATCTGCTCTAAGCGTGTATTTTTCATGCAACGTTTGATACCGCACGCCAATGAGAAAAAAAACCCTCCGCATTTCCCGGAAACCTACATGCACACGGCAGGTAGTGTCAGAAAACTCTCTACTAGCCGGGCTCCCAGCTAACTCTATCAAGCCTCTTCAGCTGCTCCAGAACGCAGCAGCATGAGTGGTCTTCAATGAACCTAAAAAAGCACGTCACTCCGCTGCTAGTCCGTTTGCACTGGCTGCCAGTTGCTGCTCGCATCAATTTCAAAGCTCTGATGTTTGCCTACAAAGCGACTGACTTCTGGCTTTGCTCCTTCTTATCTGCTCTCACTTCTGCAGATCTATGTGCCCTCAAGAAACTTGCGTTCTGTGAATGAACGTCGCCTCGTGGTTCCATCCCAAAGAGGGAAGAAATCACTTTTGCAAACACTCACATTCAATCTGCTCAGTTGGTGGAATGAACTCCCTAACTGCATCAGAACGGCAGAGTCACTCGCTGTCTTCAAGAAACGACTAAAAACTCAACTATTTAGTCTCCACTTCACTTCCTAATCTGCAATTGCCTCTCTGGCTATACCACTAACTGTACTCAAAAAAAAAAAAAAAAAAAAAAAAAGACCTTCTTAGACTGTACGGACCTGAAACTTGTCTACAGCACTTATTCATTGTTGCTCTTATAGTTGTGTAAATTGCTTCCTTGTCCTCATTTGTAAGTCGCTTTGGATAAAATCGTCTGCTAAATGACTAAATGTAAATGTAAAGCTGCGTGTGTTATTCCGGTCACAAAATGCGGTGAAAATCCTACACGACGATAATAGTTTGGTTGTAGTGCTAACGTGTTTACACTCGGTGCAATAGTTAGTTCGATACGAACAAACTGAATAAACAAAGAGCACTGGTCGCTTACTTACCGAATCTGTAATCCGGATCTCAGCGTTTGCAGATGAGAACAGCTCTCAGGTAAACAATAATCCTCCTTAGACACGTAAGTTATTGTTGTCGAGCGTCGCGTACACTGAAATACACACGTGAGTCCAGCTGAGCTCTCACAGAGAGAAAATGAAAACGAAACTTAACTGCAGCAAACTATAAAAGCAACACTTCACGCTTGTTTTGCCAATACAACGTGGCGTCTCTGTCGTCTAAACATTGTGACAGTAATGAATATTAATGAAGTTGCACAATAGAGCGCGCTGATTGGTTTGACCCAAGCTTTACTCATGCATTAATGCAGCACACTGTAAGACGTAATAAGACTCACTCTGGCACAGACGCCCAGTCTGCACGCTGGAATACACGCTATTATCTCATGACCGTGACGCAGCTTCAAAAACTCGTTTCAAACCGGAAGTACGAATTTGCTTAAAATAACGCAAAAACAACCAATTTACACTTTTTAGTGAAATATAGGTGTCCTAATAGTGTTTTTAGCAGTGTGGGACACATATACGACTGTCAACAGCTCAAAACATGTGTTTTGATGTTTCGTGACCTTTTAAACGCAAGTAAAAAAAATATATAAAAAAAATTGTTGAATAAAAAGTACACGTGCAGCTATATTTTGCGACAAAGAAATAATTATTTCTTTTTGGTGTGGTCAGAGATAAATTTGGTAATTTTTTTGTGAAATAAAAACTAATTGCATTGCGACACAACCCATTTCCTCATGCACAGCAAGCAAGCTCATGCACAACACACAAAAAGTGAAATGAATGAGAAGGCATATGGACAACACAACATCTAAATCAAGTAATTTTAGCATGTCTAAGTCAAGTTCATGCATATAAAATATGTTTTTCAAACAACAGAATTGTGGCTAGTTAAAATGGTGATTGTAATGTTAGAAATCTACTAGCCACATTGGCTGGTGATCAAAAAAGTTAATGTCAAGCCCTGTTTATACAAATGTATTTTCTATCAGCGTCACATTTCAATTTACTTCAAAACTTTTGTTTAATAGGTGTTTTTATAAGCGTTTGTACTCACTGTTGTAGCAGACAAAGATGCAGGAGTCACTGCATTTCCCATCATACCACTCTCCATTTCTCATAAAAGCACACAAATTTTTGCCATCTGGTTGATTATATCCCCAGTTTAGAAAGAGCGCAGGATCACCTGAAGACCACTGCCATTTCCTCTGCAGACCAATCCAGAGACGTACATCATTCACACTCTTCATCAGCTGGTTCATGTCGCTCATGTTGTTAACAGTGGCCAGATCTGTGTATTTCTCTCTGCAGTATCTCTGAGCTTCAGTCCATTCCATCTTCTCATTTATAAAGTGATACTGACGCTGAACACATTCAGATATGGAGCAGAGAGCTGTGAAAGAGACACTTTGCTTTAATGTTGTTCAGAACAGAGTCAAACTTATTAAAAGATAAATAAAACTACAAACACACTCACCAATGAAGAGAAGCAAGAAATATGGAGTGTGGGCCATTTCTGAAGAAAAAAAAACACATTGAAAAAAAAAAAACAATAACTGATATTCATCTCGGAGTGAACATGAATGTGCATAAAATAATATCAAAAGCATAACAAAATTCACAGTCATTATACAAGAACATGTGAGATGGTCTTACTGCAGAGGTGGTGTGTTTCTGTCTGCAGCTTCAGACTATGTATTTTTCTGCTCTCATTTGTGTTTATTACTCTAAACAAATGCCCTTTTCTGTTGTATTTCCACATCCATTTGTATTTGCATGTTGCATCTTGTTATTTGTTTCTGTGTTTCTTTGGAAGTATATTCATTTGAATGAGATATTAGGTCCACATTATGTTTTCCAAAATTGAAAGTTTTTAGATAAGATCTGTCATTTTCATTACATTATTATCAGATTAACCATTTTAACATAAAACCTACTTGTATGACAATATATATATATATATATATATATATATATATATATATATATATATATATATATATATATATATATGAAACCAGAAGTTTACATACACTCTAAACAAAGAACATAAATATATATATATTTTTAATTGTCTGATCAAATCCCAAGTGGTGCTCGCTGCAGAGCCATTTGAGCAGAGCTGAGCTCCAGCGAGGGGGAGCATGAGCTCTCGCTCCTCTTCCTATAAGCTGTTTTAATGCGTACACCAACCCCACCCCAAACCCTACCCCCAGTGACATCACTCGTAGAAGAAGTGCAAGAAAGGAGGAACGAGAGCTCATGCTCCCCCTCGCTGGAGCTCAGCTCTGTCTGGTAAATCATACTAAGCGTTTACTATTTTAGGTCTGTTAGGATTACCTAAATGACTTACATTTACTAAATGCCAGAATAATGAGAGAATTTTTTATTAATTTCTAGACAGTCAAAAGTTTACACACATTTCCTTGGTATTTCTTGTTTTGGGTCTCCTTCCACAAGCTTCTCACAATAGTTTGTAGGACTTTTGGCCCATTCCTCCTGACAGAATTGGTGTAACTGAGTCAGATTTGTTGGCTGTCTTTCTCGCACAAGCTTTTTCAACTCTGCCCCCTAATTTTCTATAGGATTGAGATCAGGGCTTTGTGATGGCCACTCCTAAACATTTACTCTGTTGTCCTTAAAGCACATTTTAACTAGTTTGGCAGTATGCTTAGGGTCATGGTCTGTTTGGAAGACCCATTTGTGGCCAAGTTTTAATTTCCTGGCTGATGTCTTGAGATGTTGCTTCAGTACAGTGCCGTAGCGCAAAATGCGAAGGCCCCCCTGCAGGGATCACCGACGGTGGGGGGAGGTTTGTGCTTATACAGAGATATACACATATATCTATGATCGGGAGTTTTCCTGGATGTCAGTATGCAAATTATTTTTTTTAATGAAAATTATAATTTTACATCACTTTTCTACATAGATGGATCAGTGACCGCCCGGGCATTCCTGACAAAAAGCTTTTGTTTGTGTGTACAGAAATGTACTATTCACCCTCCCTGTTAAATTTGATCTAATCCGTGTCCTGAAACACAGCTCCTCTCCTGCTTTCACTTCTCATACTGACGGAGGGAGCGATTTGTTTGTGAATGAATCTCCGTTATGAACGACTCGTTCACTACATTAACACAATTTTCTGGCAGCGCAGCATCTCGTTGTCATATTTCTTTTGCATTGTTTGCTGATTTTATACAACAAAACTAGCATAAGCCGAGTATTTAGTGCGAGTTGGAGCTACTTTGCCTTATTGTTATCATCAATAACGTTACCTGTTTAGCACAAATTTCAGAACATACAAAAACAGAAAAAACGTAATCTGACCTATGAAGTGTTTTGCCTTTGTTTTCTTTGTTTGCTCGTTACTACACTCGTAGACAGCGCTAAATTCCCGCATCTTCACGTAATAACACTGTCTTGTCTAGTGCGGTTGAATGACATTTGTCCTAGGAGCACTGTACCAATGTGGCGGCGCTATAGACGCATGCTCAGGGTCCCTATGCCATATCTAGTGTATATATATCTATGTCACAAATTGAGGAGCGGGGAAAATAGGCGGGGTGGATCGACAACGCGGGGAACTCTTCACAAACTAAGGAGCGGTCACAAACCGAAAGCCGCAAGAGCGTCAAAGTAGCCAGAAGTCATTCATTTTTTAACGAGAACCGGCGGCGAGAAACAGCGGCGCGTCTTCATTGGCTATGACCATGACGCGGTTCGGCGGAAAGCAATCAGAATGAAGTAGTCCACTGCTTGAGAGGTGTTCAGAGAACATAGACCTGTGAACTTTGGTTCCGACCACAGTTGTTCCCAAGAGTTTGATTTATTGCGGTTCCTGAATTTTCAATTATTGAAAATCGCGACGACGTGGGGCCCCCTAATCACGCGAGGCCCCCCCGCGGTGCGTGCCCTGCGGGCCCGTCCGCTACGCCACTGCTTCAGTATTTCTACATAATGTTCTTTCTTCATGATGCCATCTATGCTGTGAGGTGGACCAGTCCCTCCTGCAGCAAAACAGCCCCACAACATGATGCTGCCGCCCCCATACTTCACAGTTGGGATGGTGTTCCTAGGCTTGTAATCTTTCCCCTTTGACCTTCAAATGTAACACTGGTCATTATGGCCAAACAGTTCAATCTTAGTTCCATCAGACCACAGGACATGTCTCCAAACATTAGTCTTTTTCCCAGTGTAATTTAGCAAATTGTAATCTGGGTTTGTTGTTGATTCTGGCTTGTTGATGTTCCCATGTTGTCACACAAGGAAGCAGTGTGTTTGAGCTTTTCCTTAAATACTATGTATATATATTATATATAATTTTTTTTTTCATGAAATTGTACACTACTACTCTAATGCTGTGCTAAGTCAATGCAAATGCGCAAAAAGACATCCAGCGTCGCGAATGGAGCAGCGCGAATAACGCAAATGGCGCATCGTGAATTGAGCTTTTTGCGTGTTTGACGTGAATCACTCATGTTCAAAAATCTAATTTTAAGCGGACATTCGCACTAGGTTAACCAATCAGGAGCTTGCTTTTGTGGAAGTGTGATTGTGACAGAGCCTGTTGTTCGTGTCCTGGGGAAAATCCTTTAGGCTAGTGGTTCTCAAACTGTGGCATGTGTACCACTAGTGGTACGCAGGCTTCCTTCAAGTGGTACGTGGAGCAATCACTGAATAATTAAAGTAATAAAATGAATGCACTTTTACCCCTTTGATGCGTACAATAATACCGATGTGATCAGTAAATTGATTTTAATAGACTAAACCTTTTATTTTCAATTTTCTAATGTTTGTTATGTATTTATCAATTGAAGTTAATTTCCTCTCCATATTTGTAACGGTTGTTGGGGGTGTATCCTGTATTTTTATATCCCTGTGTTGACAGGTATGGTTTTAATCACTTGCTTTTCTGACACACAAAGCCTACTCTAACAGATCTAAATTCTAATTTAAGCATGTAAATCCAATTCATATATTTTAAATACAAGTTAATTTTTAGATTAAGATTTATGTTGCATGTATAAATGATTCCATTTTATATTTAAAATTTATCAAAAAGAATATACATGAATATACTGACATATAGCATATATATTTACAAGGTTTAAGGAATGTTTCCAGGTTTTGATGAATAGGCTACTATATGATAATACTCATTTACATTTAAATACAGCAGTCAGTTTTCTTCTTACTTTTTAAGAACAGTGCCATTTTAAATTAACATTTAAAAGCACATTTTAATTTAAACATTGACATTTTATTTTATTTTTTTTACCTGTAAGCACAGTGCAGTGTTAATCTTCAAACTATTTATAATGTTTAAAGTGTCTGCCAATATTAAATATTCTTAATAATAGGAATTAATCTGCCATGTTTTTGAACTGTCCAGAGCTGTAGCTGCCTAAAGGCTGATTTATACTTCTACGTCAAACACCGGCTTATGCTACGGCGCTGACACATAGCCCTTCGCCGTGGCTGTCGGCGTCGCTGACGTGCACCTCTCAAAAAATGTAACTACACGTCGCAACGACGCGTAGCGTAAGCTCTGTGATTGGTCGGCTTGGTAGCGCTGACGAGTCTGGGCGGGACCGAGAGCTGCGCGAATGGCGCGAGCGATTGTTTACAAGTGTGGAGTCCTGTGAAGGAGCTCCAGGTGGAAAGTTTTGTTTTGTGTTTACCTCATAGTTAAAGTTGTTGCACGTCCGCCAGTTCCTGCCTCAAAATGAGCGAGTTTGAGCCACTTGTACATCCCGGAAGTGTTCAGGAAAAGCAAAAAAGCAGCGAAGAAACTCGACACAAAGGAACATTTACACATCACTGCCAACTAGCGTTTCAGAAGTGTTAATGCAGATCAACATAGACAGCGCAGAGAAGAATAAATGCACAGCCACGCGCGTTGCATGCGCTGTGGGTTACGCCGGTCACCTGATGCAGAAGTATAAATCAGGCTTAATTAGGCCTACTGTACTTCAATACTGGTCATTATGGTGGTACTTGGAGAGACAATTTTTTTTCTCTGAGGTGGTACTTGGTGAAAAAAGTTTGAGAACCACTGCTCTAGGCGACACCGACAACAGTTCATTAAACTGGGCTCGGCTCAGTCAGAAGCACCGCTGAAAGCCTCCGTCATCCAGGTTAAGTTTCTGGAGGACTTTATGAGCTCACAGAGCTGGATGCACCTCTGAAAGGATCTAGTGGACTCAAACACGGCCCTAAACGTATCGACGCTGTTTTTCAGCCTTCATAAAGCACATAAACACTGTTATTTTCTTCATAAAATACATGTTAGCCATTTAGCAACGAAGCTAGAGTCACCGGGCAGACAGAAGTCCTGCCCATCACGCAAATCCGTGTTTGTTTTGAAGTGAATTTGACACGCGAATAAAGCGGATTTGATGCGCGATTGAAGCGAGTCAATTTAAATGTTCACGCGGCTATTTAAACGCGAATAGCGCGATTTATCCATTCCGCATCTGGTGTAAACAGCATTAGTCAGTGATTGTCAGAAATCATCAGGTCTTTAATGCTGTGCCTATGCTCCATCCATTGAGCCTAAATGTATGACTAATCCTAGTCGTAGGCTGCGGAAACATGAGCTGAAACAATCTAGTTACAAAGGTTTCAGCAGATATTAGAGTTAAACAAGAATTTGACATTTATTTGTCAGGCAAATATTTTTCATTCCAATTCACATAATTAAACAAAATAAGCCAATCAAGATTGTACAACATCAATTATTCAATCAATTATTCATTTAAGAGATAGAGATTGATACTTGACTGTGTAGAAGTACGTTGCAGCATATAAGCCTTGATGTAGATCTCAAGAGACTCACAAACTGCAATGGGGTATCCTGGCTACAGAATCCCCCAGACACGTCTGCACCTTTTCCTTAAATACTCAAAACACCATAAGTGATTCATGACAATGAAAGCTTCACCAAGAACCTAGCCTGGTCATGAGTTGATGTGAAGACCATTTTGCCTGGAGTTGAGCATCTGACAAAGATCTTATCAAAGTCAAAACCCAAATTAACTGATATAAAAGAGATTGTAAATTTCAGTGATATTAAGAGCACTTTACCAATCACACAGAGACATTTAAAATGACACCAAACATGAATATAGAGCCACTAGATAGACCATATTAAAACTTGTGTGGAATGTGAGTGAGCTGCTCTGGTGGAGAAGGTAAAGTCCAGGGCAAAGAGGGGGGCTCAGAATGCATGATCGAGACAACCTGAACAACTGGTTTCCTAGCTGATCTTCATCAGATTAGAGCGTTTATTGGGGGTGAGGTTTGGACGACCTCAAAAAGAAGAGCGTGGGGGCAGGGGCACTTCAGTTCATTTTGAAAGGACACTTGCTATCTAAGACTAAAAAGGGCTTGAGCCCTATGCGTGCACGTGCCTGCCCTCACTCAATCTCCAACCCCAATTCTGACCCCAGCCGAACAGTCTACTCATAATCGAATGCGAATTAGTTGGCATGTAGATGCAATGTAACTCAATGTAAATTCAACAAACGAACTATCAATATAAAGTGTGACCAACATATAACTAAAGCAAAACACAGCAGCGAGAAGAAAGCCACCACACTACCAGAAAAACAACATGACATAAAATCAATGCACATGACTTCTTTACATTGAGTTAAATTATTGCACAATTGTTGATTCTCTACTTTCTAATTGACTGAAATTACATTTTTTTAAATTTTTTGAGAATTTTTTTTCTAAGGGGAATGACTGAGGTTTTAATGTACCTTAAAACCATTGATAACAATGTATGTTGAGTCCAGTAAAAACAACACAAACAAACAAACAAAACAAAGGTCAAAAACAAAGTCATCCAAGACAAGGAACCGCTTAGAAATGCTGTTTAACAGGACTCAGCAAGTGTGCGTGAAAGTGAGGCTTTTAAATAGTCCATATAATCAATGATGATGAGCTTCAGCTGTGTGTGTCCGTGTGTTCAGATTATTGTCAGCTGTGGAAGTTGTTTGGTACATTGACATCTATGAGATGTAGTTCAGCAGGAATACAGGAAGCAATCTCCAACTGGTGATCACAACTCATGGGCTCTTCAAAAAATATATACCAGAGAAAAGTACATTTAAATTACCCAAGAAATAATACATACAGTATGTTTAAATGAAAGATTTTTCCATTATGCATTTTAAATAAACACTACATTATAAAACTGTACAAAAAATAATCATTGATTATTTAAATCATAATAAAACACAGGTCTTTCACTCTTAGTAGTTTGTGCAGATGAAATTGAGTCGGTCAGTTTCAGGACGGCTGATCCAGGTCTGATGTCCTCCAGACTGAACTGCTCCAGATCTCACTGTGGGCTCACAGTCCTCCTCTGATGTGCCGTTCCCTGGAGCCCAGTTGTGATAGCACACGGTCTCTCCACTCACCCAGAACCAGATGCCCAAAATGTGGGAGAAACGTAAACCCAACCACACCGCCTCAGTAGACGCCAGTTTAACCACGTTCATCACCTCATACTGCATTTCCACTGACTGAACCGAGACCAGATCCACATGATGCTGTCTGCAGTATCTCAGAGCTTCAGACCACGACAACTTCTGCTGGATCACAATCAGTTTATCTGGACACAAAACAAAGCAGAAACTAGAGAGAGACTGATCAACAACAACATGCAGAACAAACACTGTGGAGGAATCTGTCATGTCAGACATGTAGAGTCAACTTTAAGAGACCAGGGGCCTCATGTATCAACGCTGCGTATGCACAAAAACTTTGCGTGGGAATGTGCGCAGCTCCACGGCAGCTTTATGGCTGGCGTATGTACATGTTTTGTGCGTGTGTGTTTTATTTTCATTGGCGACTCCTAGAGGCAGTTGTGTTAAATTGCTCTCTACAAAGTGTCTGAGCCTTGCAATGGCAGCTGTATGAGACGGGTTCATCTAGCAAGTATATAAGGTTTCCATACCATACAGTTGACCAGCAGAACATTAAAGCGCAATTAGCAGCAGTCGCCTGCTTTCCCATTGTAATCTGAGCTATCTACTGCACATTGCTATAAAGACACTATCTGAAGATGAATTTGCATGCGTGAATCAGAAACATTTCCATTCAATAAATGTGCAAATAAAATATGATGCACAGACTTATTAATGATTCTTACTTGTATTTCTCGTGATAAATAGAAGGCAAAATCTGATATGTAGCGGGGGAAAAAAAGAAGAAAGAGTTCATCAGACGCTGGATTCGAACAGAGTTCATGCTCGAACGTGTCAAAACATGTTGAAATGCGTTTTACGAGCTGCGCCACTGAGACTGTTAAAGATACTGCAACATTTTACACCTATAAACCACACTATTTTTTTTCTAATTCACTAAGTGCGATGTTCAGACCCAACTGTGTTGACCACACCAGCTAAACTCTCCCACTCTATTTTTTTCTTTTGTTGTTAATTCCGGAGGACAAATTTGCAAATAACACCGCTTTTCTCCGGTCTACCTCCGAAAGCAGCACCTCCAATTCCCATTCTGTTCAAAGTTTCTCTTCTTGCTTGCTTTTGCCGTTGCTTTTTCGTTGGGTTTTGCCAAAGTAGAGTCATTAGCATATTCATACAGGGGAGGAGGCAGGGAGGGGTTTTGTGCTCGTGCATGTTGCGCTCAGTTTCACGTTCATTCGGATGTACAAAAGAATATGCATGAGATTTGGCGTACGCAGTGTTTCATACATCTGAATTTTTTTCTGCGTACGCACATTTACAGCTTTGTGCGTACGAAATGTTTTAGTATGATTTCCACGCAAGTCTTCGTACATGAGGCCCCTGGATCTGATGATGGATTGAGTGTGTTTGGAGGATCTGCTCACCTTCATGACACACGAAAGGATACTGTCGATTACAAGAGATGTCTATCCATTTTCCATGAGTGTTCTGTTCAATTGCTGTACAGTCTTCATTCCATAACATATTATTTGGTTCACCAGAATTCCAGTATCTGAATGAGGAGTTGCTCTGATCTGACCACTGCCATGTGTCACTGAACAGACCGATCCAGACTGCAGATCCAGATGAGTTTCTGTCATTAATGAACTTCTCCAGCTGTTGATTCTCATTCTGGTTCCTCACAGTGACCAGATCAATGTGATTCTGTCTGCAGTAACTCTGAGCAGCTCTCCAGTTCATTTTCTGATCGACAAACACTAGTCCTTGGCTCACTTTAAGAAAACCAAATGGAAACATTATTTTATAAGTTTATTCTTACTCTGCTTAGATGAACATAAGCAGAAGAAAAGCCTGTTAGAGAAGATTTGAGTTTGTTGTTTATTAATATTACTATGTTCACTATTTAAGATATTTAGACTATGGTCTGTAATTCTGTAATTTAGATCTCTTTTCCTGTTTGCCTTTGTTAATAGTAGATTTGCCAGAAATATTTGCCACAAAATTACAAAGTAGATTTAGGTATTTGTTTAAGCTTTACACTAATTTTATAATGTCATATTTAATAATAATCACATTTAAGCCTTTTTGAAACTTTTGTCAAATTAATGTCTGCTGTAAGTGTCTGTGTACTCACTGTTGTAGCAGATGAAGCGACACTTCTTTGTGCATGGCCAATCATGCCAACTTCCATTTCTTATAAAAGTACAATCAGCATTGACGTCTGGTTGTCCAGATGCCCAGTTTAGAAAAAGCGCAGGATCACCTGAAGACCAATGCCATTTGTAGTGTCTCGTCTTCTGAAGACCAATCCAGATACGTCTGTTATTCAAACTCTTGTTCAGCTGGATCATGTCGTTCATGTTGTCAACAGTGGCCAGATCTGTGTATTTATCTCTGCAGTATCTCTGAGCTTTAGCAGAGTTCTTCTTCTCATTTATAAAGTGATACTGACGCTGAACACATTCAGATATGGAGCAGAGAGCTGTGAAAGAGACACTTTCCTTTAATGCTTTTCAGAACAGAGTCAAACCTAATGAAACTATAAACCATAAATAAAACTACAAACACACTCACCAATGAGGAGAAGAGGGAAATATAGAGTCTGAGCCATTTCTTAGAAAGAAACACATTCAAAAAACATACACTAATGTTTATCTTTGAGAAAAGAATGTCAGCAGCAAAACACAATTCACAAACCTTAAAGACTGATTCCGATGTAGATGTGTGTGTTCTTACCTCAGAGGTGGTGTGTTTCTGTCCTCAGTCTGCTGTTTCTGTCTGCTGTTTCGAGCTATGCGATTATTTTATATCATGCTTATTTTTTATTTATTACTGTAAACTGAGGCTGTTCTTCCTTATGCAGGGGTATTTGCATATTTTCTGTGTTGGTCTTTGTTTCTGTACATCACTGAAAGCAAGTTCATTTGAATGTGGTAGAGAGTCCAGAGTCTGTATTCTGTAATAAAAGGTTAAAGATAAGAGTTTCTGTTCGGCTTAGTTCCTTTATTAATCTGGGGTCGCCACGGCGGAATGAACCGCCAACTTATCCAGCATATGTTTTGCGCAGCAGATAACCTTCCAGCTGCAACCCATGTCTGGGAAACATCCATATGCACTCATACACTACAGACAATTAAGCCTACCCAATTCACCTGTACCACATGTCCTTGGACTATGGGGGAAACCGGAGCACCCGGAGGAAACCCACGCAAATGGAGGGAGAACATGCAAACTCCACACAGAAACGCCAACTTTTATTTATTTATTTGACATGGACATCACAATTACACTGGACAACCAGATGCATTTGTTTATGTGTTTTAGCAAACTTGCTAATTCTCAACACCTGTCCACAAAGGGCTTGAAAGAATTTGACAAAATGGAAAATAATAAAATATAAATACACAACATTATATTTCTTTACATAAAATTACTAAAGGCAAAAGCAAAGTTGGCCACGCAGTAGTCTTGCTGTCGCCTTACAGCAAGAAGGTCGCTGGGTCATTGGTTCGAGCTGTTTCTGTGTGGAGTTTGCATGTTCTCCCTGTGTTCACGTGGGTTTCCCCCACGGTTCAAACACATGTGGTACAGGTAAATTGGGTAGGCTAAATCCTACGTACTGTATGAGTGTGTGGATGTTTCCCAGTTATGGGTTGCAGCTGGAAGGGCATCCGTTGCATAAAAACGTGCTGGATAAGTTGGCGGTTCATACTGCTGTGGCGACCCCGGAAGCTGACAAGAAAATGAATGAAAAGCAAAGGCAACATGATCTAACAAACTAACAGTAGACTATTTGTGCAAACAGTGGTTTTATTTTTAACCACCATTTAAGAACACTACTAAAAACATTTATATTACTTTCTGATTTTAGGCTAACAGGTAAATCATTCCACAGTTTGGCTCCCTTTACAGAGAAGACAGATTGACCAAATCAGGTCTTACACTTTGGCACTAGACAGTCAATATTAGCAGTTGCCCGTGTAACTCTGTGAGAGTTGACCCAGCCGAGGCTTGAACCCCCGACATTCTTGCTGTGAGGCGACAGCACTACCTACTGTGCCACTGCGTCGCCCCAGCCATATATGTAAAGCACAAATGTCTCTCAATTCGGTCACGTCCAGCATTGTCATCCTTGAATCAACCTCGATCATTGTAAGCTGCTTGGTTTTCTGTTTGTTCCCTTGCTCCATTTGTTAGATGTTTGTTCCAACTTTCTTTTGCAGTCTGAAGTGCGTCAAACCCCCATTCGCGCCACAGGATGTCTGATCCAATCTTTGCATTGACTTCACATCACTTGCACTTCATCCACCCCCCCCACACACACTTTCATGTAATGTTAGGATTGTGAGGGGGCAGGTGAAGACGGATGGATTTTTTTAAAAGAGATACTCAAATACATCACGTGCACTGCGTATGCAATGTCTTTAAGTCAAGTGAAACATTTATTGCAAACTAAAAAATAAATAACTTGATTTTATGGCTTGGAATTGAATTATTTATGAGATTATTTATGATTTTTGCAATTATTTTGCCTTTAACTAAAGAATTTTGAAGGATCGCAAAATTTTTGGACTTTTTGTTGATTTTGCGTTGGATTCAGCGATCGTGGAATCACAACACACTATTGATTGTTATGCCAATGACTGCTGAATCTATGTTACTCTTAAAGGACAGATGGGGTTCCGGATTAGATGGTGGTGTGAACGACTCTTGATAGCTAGTCAGATTTAACCCCTAAAATTAACATTTTCAACACATATTCAGACTCAAAATGAGTGGGGGTATCAAATCACAGAGTAGTACAATTCCTAATAATCAAGATATACGAGGAGAAGCTAAGCTAAGACACGGCAGGCTTCACTACAAGCCAGATTTGAAACTATAAGCAAACAAATCAAAGACTTGAAAAAAGAAATTAAGTCTGATCTACAAGGACAGATGGCTTCTCTGTAAACACACTGGAGTCATGTTTGAAGAACTTAAAATCTTGGATGGCACTGAACTTTCTTGATTTGAATGATTCTAAGACTGATGGTGTTTGGGACCTAGTTTCACTGGTGCCCATTCTGAACCTCTTAATAAACTGGAAGTTTCTGTAAACCAGAGATTGTGAATCTGGGTTTTAAAATTAATCCTAAACTAAAAGTTTGTTGTTTGTTCCAGACTTTTTCACCTAAGGCAGTTGGCCAATATGAAGCACTTTTATTAATGTCTTTGTAATCACCCAGCTCGACCACTGTAATGCACTTTATTTTGGAGTAGGTCAATTCTCTATTTCTTGACTATAACTTGTTCAAAATTCAGCTGCACATCTTTTAACTGGCTTATGCAAATAATCAATTCAATTTAATTATTGTATGGGCATATCACCCCGGTTTTATTTACTCTTCACTGGGTGTCTGTTCATTTCATGATCCATTTTAAGTTGCTATTGTTTGTTTTCATGGTGCTGTGCTACTTTAAGCCTCCTCCATTGCTGTTTTTAAATCTTTTAAAACCTACGTTCAATTTGGCACAGCATGACATGTTGACATTTATTTGATTTATTCATACATTTTAAAGTATGTGTTATGCTTTGTTAGCACTTCAGTCTACTTTTTTATATTAAAGTCCATATAAGGTCATAACATATATTTTTAATATATAATTTATGTGATATAAGTTTGATACTAAGATCATGCAGAGTATTTAGCCTTATGAAAACTATTTATTTAATATATCTTTTTGGACTTTTTTTTATCTCTCTTTGCATTAGTATTGAGAGGGTGCTCGCTACAGAGCCATTTGAGCAGAGCTGAGCTCCAGCGAGGGGGAGCATGTGCTCTCGTTCTGCCTCCTGTAAGCTTTAATGCGTACACCAACCCCACCCCTAACCCTACCCCCAGTGACATCACTCGTAAAAGAAGTGCAAAAAAGGTGGAGCTCAAGCTCCCCCTCGCTGGAGCTCAGCTCGCCCAAATGGCTCTGCAGCGAGCACCACTTGTTAGTATTTGATTTGTCACAGATAATTGTTCAAGATGTCATAAGAAGAAGATATCATAAGAACAAGATGTCATGAGAAGATACTGAATCCTGTAGCCATTATATTACCGGTACCTTTGTAACCGGTATGTACCGTACCAAACCAGCATATGAATTTTGGTGCCTTATTTCAGTGCTACTGGTGCTACGACAAGGACGTAAGACGCATCAAGGGGGGCATCAAAGACACTCATAGGTACACGTTGTCACACCATCTCTAAACATTTAATTGTAAAAAACTTTGAGGAATACGAACAGGTGATGTCAGGCGTTTGTTCTTGTTGCTTAAGGAACGGACGCATGCAGTACAGCGTATTCGGTGAGCAACAGCGACTCTTTAGATCAACACGCATGATGGCGTTCATCAAATTTGCTTAAGCTAAGCGTTCAAAAGCATATTTTACAAGCAAATATTCTGTCACAGCAACGAGAAGCAGATGCTATACAAAAGTTGTGTGTAAGAGGGAAACACGTCAAACTTAATGATACATTAGAGGGCTCAAAGCCAAAGGAATGCACTGTCTCTGTCATCATCTGGCACTTTCAATGAGAACGTGCATGGACACCAATGCTCCAATTTGAATATGGTTAAGACAGTACTCTGATTTAGAGTCTAGACTACCATGTAAACAGCGATTTTTGATTACCTTAAAGGACCACAGACACCTGTGTCGCAAAATGCATAGATTTTTTCTTTCCATTCAACGTGCGGTATCAAATTCCATTAAAAGAGCACTCTTCCTGCAGTCCTTACTTAATACTCTCATTAAATACCTCAGTTTGTCAAGGGTGCATGAATAAAAAAATTAAACTGCAGTTAAAGTCGAAAAATTAAAAATGAAACTCCTCAAATTACATGAAACTCTGTAGGAAACATGGATAGTGTGGTGACGCAATGACGTTGATGGATCTATGTACTATAACATGTAAGACGGGATCATGAAAGGAATATTCAAAAAGCAACTCATGTAAACACCTTAATCATATTACTGTCTTATTCAGATTAAGGCAAATCATTAGATTACTGATAACCATGTAAACATAGTCACAACCCTAGAAAAAGGGTTCAGTATTTTGTTCAGTATTTTGATGAGAGCCTATCCAGAGGTTAGCAGTAAGCTAATGTAATTTCATAATGCAAATCTTAAATTCATGCTAACCAACAAATGATCCAAGGAAATATATTATTGTAATTTCAATATATAAAATTAAAAGACTTTACTTGAAGCTTAAATTATATTGTTCTTTTCAAAATATTTAAAAAAAAGATTTTGTCAAATAAAATATTTTTCTAGAGTCATCCACCATAATTTTGGGGCTCAACAGTATCAGTTCAGGCACCTTTATTGGCACGGAACAGTTTTAAAAGTATCAATTAAGCTCCGGTAAGGAAATAACCCCAAACGATACGATACCTAACCATAGTCATAAGGATGAGTCAAGTCACTAGAAGAGTAAATGTTCTACAAACATATAAACTATTAAATTATGATTGTATATTCATAAATGTGTTCTGTTTTCCTGTGAATATGTGGTTTTATAAATGTGATGTTTTGATGTGAATATGAAAATTTCCTATTGAACTAAAAAACAATGATCATTTAAATGAGTTTATTTGACCTAAAGGAGTTGAACATACATTGCAAGATATTTTTAAATGAACTTTTACACAATCTAAAACAACAACATTGTATTTTATAGAGACAAGCAAGATATTAGGCTCAGATGCAAAACACACTTTTTAAAGCAATATATTACGTAAAGATATGACCAATGGAGAATACACTGTTGAAAATAAAGTCACAACACTACCAGGAAACCAAGATCTAATAAAATCAATTTACATGAATTATTAACTTTTTTCAAATGTTCAGAATGCTTTAATCCAAACAATTGAACCATTATTATCTTTGTTAAATCTCTCAAGCCTCCTTTTTGTTGGAAGAGAATGAGATCGAAATTTTAAATGTACACGAAAGCTAAATATATAATAAAAATAATTTCATAAGGTCTTTAAAAAGGATATAAAGTGCACAATAGTAAGTTAAATGGCTGCAATAAATGTTACACACAGTAGGTGTTCAAATGAATGAAAACAAGTCTTTCACTCTTAGTAGTTTCTGCAGATGAAGTTGAGTCGGTCAGTTTCAGGACGGCTGATCCAGGTCTGATCTCCTCCAGACTGAACTGCTCCAGATCTCACTGTGGGCTCACAGAACTCCTCTGATGTGCCGTTCCCTGGAGCCCAGTTCTGATAGCACACGGTCTGTTCACTCACCCAAAACCAGATGCCCAAAGCACAGGAGTGACGTAAACCCAACCACTTTGCATTTGGTTGGCGGACTTGTGTTTGACCTTTTGCCTGTACGATTATGATTTTGGATGTTCATTTATTTACCACCAGTTTATCTTCACAACAATCCAACCATTAAATGCATTTGAATTTTACCTTTGTCCCCATCACGTGAAATCTCGTAAGACCTGGAGATCCGCTAAATGGATTACAAAACTCCAACGTTTAAATGTGTAATAGGTGATTGTCTTCAGAAACATTTGTTGTTGAGCTAGTTGAAAGTCTCTTCACATTCCAATAGTAATGATTAAAGTAAATGATCTAAATGTATTTATATGCATTTTTATACTCTAGGTAAGGCATGGGACTAAAAAAATGTCCAATGTAAAATTTCAGGCCAAACACTACTATAGGTAGCCCAAACTGTCTGTCAACAAATGTAGATTTGTATATCTGTGTACTCTGTTCAAGCAGACAGATACGGCATTTGCATGTACACATGACCCGCTGATGACAGAGAGTGTAAAATGGCAGACAAACAACAACAACAATCTGAACGTCTTTCAATATCCCTTTTGCATGTTGCTTTTGCTATACTGCTCAAAACTGTGATCTGTGAATGTTTTAAACCTATGTTAGTCACTCCAAGTGTTCTATTACCAATGGACAATATGCATGTAAAGTGGATGACAGATATTGACGTCAGCAGAACCAACCACACTGGAAATCCTTGCATGCATAAAATATTGCAGTTTTACACACGTTTTGCTTGCTACACAACAGAAAATGTGCTAGATTGTAAAAGCGTACGCTATTATAAAGTACTATAACATTAAAACTAATGAAATACATGATGTAGTGTTATAAGGCATACCTGTAAACACTGAGATGTGAAAATAAGGTCATCCCCCCACCCACCCCTTAACAAAAATAAAAAATCCCAAAATTACTAAATATGTTTATCTGAAGCTGTTTTATTGTAAATA